>NW_010523980.1:50589-53560 GCF_000687285.1 Phaethon lepturus
ATCCAGTCAGAAACTGAAGTCAGTACATACCACATTCCATCAAGCTGAGGGTTAAAAAGGGCCTTAGATTTTAGCTGTCAACATCCTGGAATACCGTACATCTGAGTGCTGTGCCTAAGCCCTCCATGAGCGCTGGCGCACTCATGCCATCTCATCCCTATTGAAGTTTCAGGGATGCTTACTGATAATGTAGGGAGGCTCTGGAAGTACCAGCACGGACTTTAAAAGTCCAAACTTCAGAAAACTTTACGTATAGTGAATCACTCCCCATTATAAAGAAAATGAAAACCTAATTCTATGAAAACATGAGCTTCTAAGAGTAGACTGTCCTGTAGGACCAAGTAATTTTCCAAGGAAAACTTCCTTGAAGTTGAGTTCAGGTCCCTTCAACTAAACAATGCTCACTTCTGTAAGTATCATACAAGCAAGTGTGAGATACTGCTGATGTGAGAGGATTGGTATTCTCTCCCGCTGCCCCCACGCAGCAGAGCCTTTCTCGGGTCTCGGAAACAGCAGCTTCGCTGCAAGGCTGAGGGTGTCGGCATGCTTGGAATGAAATGAAAAAGCACCTACCTGTCCCTTTCCTAGCTCTGTTGTTTCCTTTCAGTGTTAAAAGTGTGTAAGATGTTATGCCAAAAGGGATTTGTCCCTCCTATCTAGGAAGAGGACTGCTTTCGCTATTTGCATTTCTGAATTGCTTAGCTGCCCAAGCATGCTTCATGTGCGCCGCTTGAAATGTGTCATCGGATCACGTGGCCGCTGTTCTCCGGCTGATGTTGGACTTTCTCCAACAAATATGGATTATGTTAAAGTAGGTTCTGAATTGACGAGGATATGCTAATAACTCCCCGATGGGCATCTTTGTGCAGGGAAATACAAGCGGTCTACGGCAGGAGCTAGTGTTTGGCAGGTCCATCATTCCGTCATTAAAGGCCACATTATTACTTACGACTCTGCTTGCATGACAATTGCTTGCATAAACTCAGCCACTCAATAACAAATACACACAATTTGCTTGTAGACGTATCTTCGTCTTGCAAAGAATTTTTTATATGCCAGCCGCTATTTCCTCCAGTTTAAAATACGGATTTAAAAAAATTATAGCATGAAATAAACACTTGGGTTCCACAAATGCATGCCTACGATAATTTTTCAGATGTCTGATGCAAATACGAGCACAGAGTACTTGCACGTTCACAGTGCAGCCTGTATTGTTCAATGTCGTGTCTTATCTAAATTTCATTTATAGTTACAATTGGGTGTGCTATTTCTTTATTACAAGTTTGTTTCATGCTCTGAAGGGGTTTGTAGTCTTCCTATGAGCAATTAAGAATAATGTTGCTTTCCACCTACTTGCACGGATGGAAGAAGTTGTTATAACTCGTGTAATGATAACTTGTACATACTGCTTACATCTTTATTACAAGTGTGAATTATGAGATAAACGTATTTGTTATGCACCTTCACCACTGCACTTGTCCTTCATCTATTAATCCATTTCACCAAAATATTCTAAAGGTCTGTTCATCCAGCAAACCTGTGCAAAATGTGACTAGCTGGAACATTAAAAAAAAAAAAAATTCTAATTTTTTTTTTTTGCAGAAAGACTTGGTGACTATATAGTGAGTATTTTTCTGTTGTCTGGATGGCTTCACCCCAAAGTCAATCATCTCTATACCCCATTTTAATGTATTCTAACAAGCACATACCTGTATTTTCTCATGTGCCTCTACTCAAACCTGGATTTTGACTGACATATCAAGGACAATGATTACTCTTTTGTTCTTAATAATAAAAAGGTAAAGTATATATTTTGACATAAGATCGAGTCAGCTGATGAGAATTCACATTTTGGGGAATACTGCTGCATCAGGGCAGTATTTTCTGGTAATAACCCAAAATGTCAATACCATCAACTGTTTGCATCTGACCCAAGCGACAAAGATATCATGAGGGCTCAATGTATTTTTGTACTTCTCTAGCCTCTTTCTGCATGTTATGATATTATTACTCTCAAACTGGCACTTAATTTTCTTGGCTCTTAAAAGGAGTGTTGTAAGAGTAGTTGAATGTAATATGTGGTATTTTAATATTGTGACTCTTAATGCTACATAAAACCTTTGTTTCCTACAGGTTTATTGAGCTGGTGTATTAGATTTCCTGCTGCATGAGCAAGAAGATTATGGTGGCTTACATCTAAGTATACTTTTGGGAGGCATTTTGTATTTTCTCTATAAATAGTCTTTCTAAAACACAATTGTGAAACTATTAATGTTTATATCGCATTATACATCTCTAAGTTTACTGTGCTGAGCATACAGTGTGGTGGCAAGAGGAAATCTTTTTGTCTGAGAAAGGTGTTCAGAATTGTTATTGTTAAAAGGCTACTAAAAGACAAGCTTTTCTAATATTAATACCTGTAGGTATTTAGTACACTGAGTCATCTCTGTTTTCAGCAATAGTAAAATTACACCTCTTATGGAGTTAAGCACTTCGACAGAGCTTGCAAATATGAAGTTTTCAGCAGAAATGTAGGTATTCTGGCTATTGCTTTAGTGTTGGAAAAATGTGAAATGATTCAATTGCAATTACAAGTTCTTCACAGACCCAGCTTAGACTTGGGAATGAAAGTGTGTGTGTGTTTTGTACTGGCTAAATGTGGTTTTTTTTTTTTGCCTCAAGCAAAAGAATGTATTTATTGTGGACTTTAAAGGTATGAACCCTGGAAAGATCCTTCATCCATATGTGAATGGCCAACTTCATTCTTTTTGAAAATGTGACATCAGTGAAAAAAAAACGGTTAGTGCCACCTCATCCAGTGGGACGGAAGACGATCACCGCAAAGGGGGGACCATTAGGTGGACCAGCTCCGAGTCCTCCTCTGGGTCAGGTGTGGCAGGACATTGAGGGTAATCTGCAATTTGCTGGGGGCTTCGTTAGCTGGCTCTGCCTGCGGGGCAGGATTGGAGCC
>NW_010523981.1:0-1106 GCF_000687285.1 Phaethon lepturus
GGTGGCTTAGCAGGTCCTTAACTGTTTCATGCTGGATTACGAGGCCTTTATTGTGCTCTCCATCCCTGCCTTCCAGCTCAGGGAGCTCAATACCCTGTGGATACCTGGTCTGGCTATTAAGGACTGAGGTGAAGAAGGCAATAAGTACCTCAGTCTTGTCCTTATCCTTGGTGACAGCATTCCACACCGTATCCAGTAAGGGATGGAGATTCTCCTTGCCTCTCTTATCCTTTACGACTGTGGCCAGATCGAGTTCTAGCTGGGCTTTTGCCTTTCTAATTTTGTCTCTGCTTGACCTAACAAGACCCTTGTACTCTTCGTGAGTTGCCTTCCCCTTCTTCCAAAGGTGATCAACTCTTTTCCCTGAGTCCTAGCAAAAGCTCCCTGTTCAGCCAGGCCTGTTGTTGTCCCTGTCAGCTTGTCTTATGGCACATGGAGACTGTTTGCTCCTGTGCCTTTAAGATTTCCTTCTTAAAGACTGTCCAGCCTTCCTGGTCCCCTTTGCCCTTCAGGACAGTCTCCCAAGGGACTCTCTCAACCAGTGACCTGAACAGGCTGAAGTCCGCCTTCCAGAAGTCCATGGTAGCAGTTTTGCTGACCTCCCCTCCGTACTTCTCTCAGAATGAAGAATTCTATCATGTCGTGGTCGCTAAGCCCAAGATGGCCTCCGACTATCACATCTCCCACCAGTCCTTCTCTGTTTGTAAACCGCAGGTCAAGCAAGGCACCTCCCCTGCTGGGCTCGCTCACCAACTGTGTTAGGAAGTTATCTTCCACACACTCCAGGAACCTCCCAGATTGTTTCCTCTCTGCCGTGTTATACTTCCAGCAGATGTCCTGTAGATTGAAGTCCCCCACAACAACAAGAGCCAGCGAATGCGAGACTTCTGCCAGTCGCTCATAGGATGTCTCATCTGCCTCTTCATCCTGTTTGGGTGGTCTGTAACAGACTCCCAGCAAGATATCTGCCTCCTTGGCCTTCCCCCTCATCCTTACCCATAAGCACTCTACTTGGTCCTCACAATCATTTATTTCTATGCAATCAAAACACTCCCTAACCTACAGAGCCACCCCACCACCTCTCCTTCCTTGCCTATCCCTTCGGA
>NW_010523981.1:1132-32647 GCF_000687285.1 Phaethon lepturus
AGCTTACAGCCATCCATTGCAGCACTCCAGTCATGAGAAGCATCCCACCATGTTTCTGTGATGGCAACTACATCTCAAGTTGAGTTACATGTTTGTAAGGCTCACTGTATTTCTACGCATACTAAATAAGCATAGTCCCAAAGGTGGTGGTTTTTAACTGATAGGCTATATGATTTTGTTGGCAGCAGTGCTGAAAACTCAAAGATGCTTGTTCAAAGGTGTTCATAATTGTAGGATTAGTCAACAAACTGCAGATGAGAGTACTTGTGAGTATGTTTTTGTGGTCACTTTTTCAGCATTGATCCTCTTTCAAATAGAGCTGGAATAGATAACGCTGATAGTGTCAAATGCTAAAAAAATGCTGTACCAAACATTCACAAAATATGAAAAGAGACAATTGTACTAAAGAAACGGGAGACTTCTATAAAGTCTGGTAGTGACAGGCTATTTTGAAGACTAGCATTAGAGGGCTTTAAAATAGGTAAATATTGTTTAGAAACACTGGAAAAGGATTTGAAGAATAGGAAACCTAAGTTCTGTGGTCTTCCATTTCAAGTCTGTTAGGTGCATTTGACAAGAGTTGTTTTTTTTAGAGACATTGTGCTCTGAGCTTTTCCAGTTAGAGCAAAGCCAAGTAACTGTTTGTTTAGAAATACAAGCATATAAAGGAAGACTTCACTATTCTCCTACCTACAATTTAAGATACTTAATGTACAGTGAGATGCTGACTTTTACCTCCAGAACTGGTAAGGCAAAACTGTATTCTTTAACCCCAGAATTGTGAATACTGATAGACACTATTTGTTTGGCTACTCTTTTGATGTTTTGATTAGTCTAATGATACCCACTGAAGTAGTAACTCCAGTGGCGTTATGCTCTGTATGAACACAGAACAATACTTGAAATTCCCCAGCTCACTTGAAGAGTAATCCTTTCTGAAGGTGTTGGCGGTACCCTGAAGGGAGTACTAATATTAAGCTAAGAACAGCTACCAGCTGTCAATGGGTGAGAAAATCAGTGGAAGTGTGGTCTTAGCAAGACAAATGTCAAGCAGCCTTATTTTTATTTTAACTTGGGAATGTGCCTTGTAATGAATGTTTTGTAAAAACATTAGCAAAAATAACATGGTCATTTCAAGGAGCGGAGCTAAAAGGAAAACAATGCTTCAAAAATCTTGTGAAGAAAGTGCAATGTCTTAACTAAGAAGTTCTAGTGCTTGTATGCTTTAACAAGATGATGAGAGGAAGCAGCATGTATTTGCTTGGGGACAGAATTCTTTTTCTTGCCCATGGAAGAGCTAACTGAATCTTTCTCTAAGTATGATGGAGCCGATTAAAGGATAAACGCCAATTTCTTGGAAAATCTTGTGCCAAACCAGCATGTTCCATGCTGTGTGAAACATCTCGAGGTGCTGGTCCACGAGGGAGATTCTTTTGTGTTCACAGTGTTCCTTCTGCTGGCCTTGCATTAAGCATTGTTGCAGGAAGGGGACCTAGCTGGGCTGTAGAACTTTAAGCAATGGGGGACCAATTATAAACAGTAGAGGAACAGAAAAATTAAAGCCGGAGGATATGGATAGAAGGAGATACATTGGATAAGAACAGCAGTTGTGGATGAATTCATCAACAGTGCTTCTCTGGATTGTGGAATTAATTCTAGAGCCCTAATGGACAATAGCTATCTTTTGAGGCTCTTAGGATAGTGTGTGGCTTCTATGTCATGGTACCAGTAGGTATAGTGGTATTATGGAGAGCCTATTGGACAAGGGAGCTGTAGAGAGAGGTGGGAAATCCTTCAGGGATGTAGTTGCTCATCTGCTTGAGGGACTGAGATCTATTCCTGTCTTGATTAGAACGAAATGCTACTTTGTGCTGAGACTGGTGTGCATGGTTGCAAGGGCTTTGTTCTGGGACTTCATGTGGGAAGAAGTGTCCTGGAGGTGGCAGAGTGGAGGACACCGGGGAAACAGTTAAACTTGTTCTCCAGCTGTTCCTTAACTCTGTAGTGGAGAGACTGTGTAGGGGCTATTTCTGTAACTTGTGAATATGAGGGCAAAAGTGCAGACAGGCAAAGTGGCATAGACGAGGACTACTTGGAAATGCCAATGTTGTGACAGTATCGGCATGTGGTAGCTTATGTATTGCGTGGGCTGGAAGGCAGTGAAAGTGATGTTATGTTTTCTGAGAGGTGTGCCAGAGCATGTCGGGGAGCTACAGCTTTATGAGATTGTTATTTCAATAAGGAATAGAATAAATATAGCATGTCATGGAAGAGACCCCACAACTTTTGTAAAATAATTACTTTTGCATTGTTTTTTCATAAATTCCTGCCTCAACTACTGGAGTTTTTTTGAGGGAGTCAGTAAAGTAGTGGAAAGGTAGGTTGGGGTTATTTTTGTTGTTGCCCAGAAGGTTTATGAGAAGTTCTATTATTTAAGTCCTTTTAAGTAAACTAGGAAGATGGGGTGGGGGAGAAGGGAAGAGATCAGTATATGTATTGAAGAATAGTAAGTGATAGTTAAGATGCAGAACACTATACAAAGATTAGGCTGTTAAAGTAAACTTAATTTCCTTAAATGTGGATGTTTAGGCCACTTGTCTGGGACAAAGACCCAGTGTTGGGCAGCCTCCAGTGTTATCTAGAATGACTTCTTAACCCAGCATCTTCTGACTGTTCCTTTTATGGTATACCTTGTCTTTTTTGCCCTTTTGTTTCTAAGTGTTGTACTTTTCCACCAGGGGATGGGATCGCCAGGGAAAGTAGTCCATTTATTAACAGTGCAGAGATGGACAGAGGAAACATGTATGAAGGAAAGAATATGGCTCTCTTTGAGGTAAGTTAAATACCCCTAAAACATTTCACCTTCTATTGAGGCTCTGGTAGTAACACAAAACCAAACAAACCCCTGTTTTCTTTCTCTCTTGAAATTTAGCAGGGGGAAAAATAAGTTTTAATAACTTCTCAGTAGTTTGGTTCCTCCTAATGTTCTATTTAAGTGGATTTGAATGATGTAGTAAAAAAAAGTGAAAAATTTTTTCCCTTCTATATTTTGGTTTATCTGTATAGGCAAGAACAGTAAATTTTGGTATGCATTGATGTGAACATATGAAATAAGCCTTCTTGCATTTAAAATTTTTGGACTAGGATCTAGAAATTGTTGTTAGACAAAGCTGCTGAAAGCTTTATTAGTGGATTTAACAAAACAGTGTCCTGTCTTAAAAGGATTAGCAAATATATTATGTTGAACAGGGGAGAGACAGACTGCTTTTAAAGCAGCGAAACTATAAAACAAACTGATAGGCCATGACTTAGTTATATTGTCCAGTTACAGTGTAGACCATACCATAGCTCTTTCTACTTTATATTATAAACATCTACTTTATAATGCAAGTTTAATAGCTGTTTAATGCACTGAATGATTGCAGTAATTGGTGGCAGGGGGGGAAGTATATCGGTGTGGTACATTTAGGTGCCACTTTTGCAATGAAATAGTACTCTTAGTAAAGTTTAACCTAGGTTCTTCTGTTCTAGTGGTATCAGCTGGTCTTGCTTTGATGCTTGCTGTTAACAATAAACAAGGTTCTTCCAACATTGCTTAGCTATCTTGCTAAGCATTCTACCCACTCTTCTCTTGTTGTCCTTATGCTCTTCTCTTGTTGTCCTCTTATGCTCTTCTCTTTTTCCTTTCAAATATCTTTGTACAGAGGACATGAACTTTCAGTTCTTTCTTTCTGCATGACCCAAATAAAGTATTGTTACAAGTAATATTACCTATGTACAATTACATATTATATGTATATGTGCCTGTATTTTCAACAAATGAATACTTCGGAAGTACTATGTGTGGTTTAAGATAAAATATGTAAGCCTGCAACAGCAGACTTGAGAGTGATCCTCAAGTATCTTAGTGCTTGAGAGAATCATTTGAGGCCTTTGTCACTCTCTAGACACAAGCAAGATGCTGGAAAAACACCCCAATGACTTCACCTTGCCAGTAGAATCCCCTAAAAACCGTACTGTGATAGGAATAGATTTTTATAATTAATAATGGCCCTTCTCTAGCTTTCCCTTATATTCCAGCTGTGCAAGCTGCATATTGTAACATAGTGTAAAAAAGTGAAAGAAATATTGCAAGATAGCCATATAGTATTAAACTTATAGAAAGATTTAGAACTCTTGTTGGTTGAAAGCTGACTGGTATTTTGTCATGATAATTTTTGGATTTGCATGAATTGGGGCTGATCTGTTGAGTATGTGTTTGAAGTAGTATCGTAAAATCATGACTTTAAAAAAAATCTATGTAATAAATGCAGTATTCTTAAAATCCCAACAGGAAGAAATGGATAGTAATCCCATGGTGTCATCTCTTCTTAATAAACTAGCGAACTACACTAATCTGACTCAGGGTGTGGTGGAACATGAAGCAGATGAAGACAGCAAACGAAAGGAAGTCAAGGTATTTAAACTTCTAATAAGTTATTGAGACAAAGCTAGCCACAAAGAGGTGGTTTTTTTTTTTAGCTGGTATATTAATACAATTTAATTGGCTAGGTTTTTACCTAAAGTTGAAATTTAAGGAAAACTTTAGATTAAACAGGTCAGTCTTTTAAATCCATGAGCGTATTTGCTCCTGTTAACATGGTAGCAGTTTTTCTGAGTAGCTCTCTTGTTTCTGTGTATTGAAGTATTTTTAAAACTTAATGTACACATTCCAAGGAAACATTTTTTTGCATTCATAAAAAATATGATATTTATCAAGGGTGCGTGGAAAGGAAAGACAAAGGCTCTGTTTGGCATATCCCTAAACACACTTGCAAGACAGGAATGGAATTATTCAAGGGTTGTCTACTGGATACCCAACGTGTCTGTCTAGGCTTCTGTAGAAGTGGAACGTATTGCAACAGTCAGAGTCTGCAGTCATTGTTGGATTGATCCCTCTGTAAGCGGGGAGCTCTTTCAGAAGAAGAAAGCTTGGATCAAAAACATGTGACCTGACAGTATAAAAACTCCAAGGCAAGGAGGGATGGTGAGCTGAAACTGGTTGAGTGTGGTGGCTGAAACTAAGAAATTTAGGGTAGGTAATGGGAGTCACTTGCCCTTGTGTAGGAGAAGGGATGCTGCTACTGAGTTTGTATGTTGAGCTATGGAGAAAGGAGGAGAAGCACATAAGAATAAATAAAAGGAAATGAGCGCATAGAAGAAGAAACACGTATGAAAAGGTGCTTGAAAGTAAAATTAGAACTGGAGCTCATTTGACTGGAAGAGAGACTTACGGTATGGTAATTGACTGTTTGCAGTAGAACCGTTTGCATTAGAACTTGACTAGTATAGGAAGTTGGTACCAGGACAATTGCAAGATTGCAAGAGTAAGGAATAAAGTCCAGCTGTTTGTTTTAGCTTTTTCCTTATCCTGCATTTGTTTACGTGGGGGGTTTCTTTGTGTTTGTCTTATTGTGCTTGTTCTGTATTTGTTTCTTCTCATCTGAAGATACAGCTTGAGATATGAGAAAACCAACACTGGTCAACTTGCACTTTCCTTAGTGTGATGCCTGTCCTCCATCCACCTGCTGTGAAGAGGTTCTTGTTAATTGCAGCACAGTGTTAGTCCCTCTGGAACTGACTAGCCAAAGGAGCACCATGACCTCACTTGCACTTAATCTCCTTTGAGCACCACCTTGTGGCCTGAAAACACGATTTCTATGCATGTGTGTCTCAGTTCCATGTCTGAAATGAAGTGATGGTTACGTAGTAGCTTGGCAGAGTAGCATTTTTAATGGTGTAGCGTTGATGTTGCATGTGGATATTGCCCAAGATGCTAAAAGTAAACACTATAGTCTAAGTGGCATTCCATGGTTCCTTATAAGTACTTGGAAACTTAGTGTTTTCTTAATAATTTTTTTAACCTTATAAAGCACCAATGCTTGCTTGTTTAATTAAATTGATTGCCTTTTTTCACAACCTGAGTTGTGATTTTAAGAAGAGATTCTTTACCTGGAAACCTACTGTGTATAACTATTGCTTCTAAGCTGAGTATTTTAAGGCCTGATTTCTTCCTAAGTGTAGAAGGCTGGAACTTTAATGATGAAGCCTGAATGGTTTTGTGTGTGTTTTGACCCATGAAGATCACAAGCAAAAAAAAAAAAAAAAGTACACATATACTCTGTTGTGACAGGTTTTACAACTTTGCAATACCAAATTGTAGTCAGCTCTGCATTTCTTCTGGCCTTGTCATAATACCTTGTCTGTCTGTTTTTAAAAATTGAAAGCACTTACTGTTGAACATAACTTTGTGTTCCAGCTGCAGGGCAATTGGTGATCAACTTTTTTGCAGAATATATTTGGTATTTTGATTATGAAAGTAACTTCTTTCAACAGTAGTCTGTAACTGGTATTTCAGAAGAAAGTTTTTAAACCTTTGTAGATACGGGGGCATCCTACGTCTCTCAAGGTTTCATCCTAATTCCTATGGAACAATAGGGTTTGCTATCACAAGTAGTTTTCTGTTTTTTCAGGAATCTTTCTGCATAAATAATAGCCTATGAATATTGGCAAAGCTGGACCTTCTGAAGCTGCCATTCAATTTCACTTCGCATTTGTTCATGGAGCATTTGTGATGAGTGTTTGTGGAAGAAAGTGCTTACGGACTTAGATTTAGTGCAGAGGAATTAATGTTCTGACTTCGTTTCCAGGTTCCACGTATGGGCACTTTCATTGGTGTGTACCTGCCCTGCTTGCAAAACATCTTGGGAGTCATCCTTTTCCTACGTTTAACATGGATTGTGGGAACAGCTGGAGTTCTGGAGTCTTTCATCATTGTGTTCATGTGTTGTGCTTGTGTAAGTTAACATTTTTCTTTACTATTCGCTAAATCCTCTGTTACAAGAGTATTGCTGCTTTCTAATATAAGAGTAACAGAGAAGGATTTCTCCATAATGGTTATACATCAGCGCAGTTGAGAGACATGGAATATATTTATGCAGCGAGTGTCACATGTCATTCTAGCCTGCATGGAGTTTCTTTTAAGTTGATCACAGTAAGCTTTTGTTTGAAGTATTATATGGATTTTATTAAACTAGTTTTTATCAAGTATTTCATGACTGACTTTGAGATCTGAACTGTTCTGCTTCTCACAACTTCAGAACAAACTGAAATATAAGCTACAAATCAATCCATAGTATTATGTCCATAAATTAATACTTTGGAATGTGAGACCACTAGTAGATGATATTGTCATAACAATGACACTTGATCAGTTTGTCACTACTAGTTAATTGGAATAATGAACATCTTAAGATTATTCAGTGGTCTGTATTCTTCCAGTTCTTTTTAAAGATGGTCTCAAACGTCTAAATTAACTGAATCTTCTACTGAAAAATTTAGTACTTAATTTACATGGATATCTCTAAGCAAAGATATCATAATTTTTTGTTGCACTAACATCTTACTTTAAAAAAAAATATATTAAAAATTCCTGGTTTCATTTGATCACTCTGTCTTGCCCCACCTTTCAAAAAACTTTCAGCATTTTGAATTTCCTCTATTTTGTCTTTCCACAGACTATGCTAACTGCAATTTCAATGAGTGCAATAGCCACAAATGGTGTAGTTCCAGGTAATGAAGAATTTTATCTTAAATGGTGACTGGCCAAATGGTGGAAGTTTAAAGCTGGGATAAGAAATTACTGTAGTCTCAGATATCAGAAGTAATGCTTTTGTCATGTGCATATTTGCTTTTAACTGATTTATAAATGACTTTTTAAGGTAAGATGCAGTCTTTTAACTGGACCTTTGGGGATTTATGAATGTTAGCACATTTTTGTCATCAATCATTTGATTCTGTTTGAATGAAAGATAAGATGTTACAACTTGAACTAATGGAGACTTGTCTTCATGCAAAGCAGGTTTCTTTACAAATAAGACTGCTTTTTTAATGTATTTTTGTTGGTTTGTTACCTGAAGTTGGCTAGACTCCATTTCTAAATACTGGAGCTAGTTATGTTCTTTTCTGGAAGAATAACCACCAGTTTGCTTTTTCTATATAAGGACTTTAGGTTATGCTCATCTCCTTAAATTTTCAGAATAAATAGATGAACTTGTTCCTCTTCAATTATGAAGCTGATTTATTTTTGTAGATGCAAAATCAGTTAGCCTTTGAAACTCTTATCAATTAATGTGTTGAGAAACTGAAAAGGATAATACTGGTGTTCAGACATTATTATGAACTCTGAAGAGTTTGCCTAATGAAGTTAAAATAATTCCTCACTTGCAGCGCTTCTTCAGCTTAGTAAGAGGTTCCAGAACTGATGAATAAGTTGTTGGGCAAAAGTAAACACCACATTTGTGCAGGGTGTGGAATAATTGTATTTCATGGCTACAGTACCATATATGAAATGTAAATACAATAGAAAATTTTGTTTCAAATACTTTATAGTGAAATGTAATTATTCTAATTGGTGTTCAGATAACTAAAATGTTCTGCTCTTTGCCCCCTCATATTTTTAAAGTTCATTGTAAAGGTTTTGCTTAACATCTGAGTGTCACAGAAATCTTTGAAGTTGTCATTTCTTACACTAGACAGGCCTTCATTTTAACTTTTTTTTTGTTGGTGCCAGTTTCTTAGAGAAATGCTGCTTCTGCTGGAATGTATGGAGGAGGCAGGAAGCACAGATAGGAACCTAGGATTGAAAGAGACCTTCTGAGTAGCAGGATCTTGACTCTTGCTGTTATATGTAATGGCATTATATTGAGTAAAAGGATTGGTGATGCATCATAAATTTTTTGTTAGTTTCTCACTTGTTCATATTGAAAAGCAGCTTAAGATTCTGTCCTTTGAGTAGAAGTGTATTTCTTTATTTGCAGACTAATTTTATACAAGGCTGGTATATGTTTATTTAAAATAAATCACATCATTTCTCTGTCTCCTCTTTCTTCCTCAGTTGTCATGAGTGGGACAAACATCATGAATTTAAGAGAAGATGGAGAGGGAACCAGAGAGGAGCATGCCTTGAGGGGGTTGGAGGGAAGTCTAGATGATAAAGAGCTTGAAACTTAGAACCTTATTGAAAGGGAATTGGTATAGTGGAAATGGGAGAGGGGTAGCTTATGACTAAAGAAAGATGATGCCTGTATATCGGAAATATGAGTGAGAAGAATTGAAAAGTTCAGGGGAAAAGTGAGTAGTGTATGAGCAGACAAGAAAAAGCAATTACTACCTAATGATTTTAAATGGCAGTGAAAAAATGCCTGTAGTGCAAGTGGTCATGGTTTCATCTACAGAAAAAAAGAAGAATGCATACTAGTGAGACAAATTCTGTTTTGTCCCCATCTCATAAAGAAATTATTCTGGACGTTTATTTGTTTGTGAACAGCTTGAGGTTAGAAAATAAAGATTGATTCATATCTATTCATACCTATATATCCTTTTCTTAATTTACTTTTAGATTGTTTAGCTTGTGGATTTTTTCCTGTTTTTCCTTGGTGTTTGTTTTCTGTCCCACAGAAAATGCACATGGGGATATTCACTTTGTACATTCTAACTGCCTAGTTAGTATAGACATGGAATACAGTTTTGGTATGAATGTGTCAGTGGAGGTGCATGCAGTAGTTATCTTGATTACGTTGATTGATTGATTCAGATTTTTGTTCTCTACTGCTGTCCTTAATCTAAAGGCCTGGAGTCTTCTTTTTTCGTTAAATTCACAGCTGGAGGCTCTTACTACATGATTTCAAGATCTTTAGGACCAGAGTTTGGTGGAGCAGTGGGACTTTGTTTCTACTTGGGTACAACCTTTGCAGGAGCAATGTATATTCTTGGTACCATTGAAATTTTATTGGTAAGTACTAGTTTTTCTTAAGATTGAATGTATTTGAGCTGTTTTGGGAGACTGCTGAGGAATGCACTTGGCCTAAAATGCATTCTAATTTAGTGATTTTTTTAATATTTTGATACCATATTTCCAGTATGTCAATATTTAATCTTGTTCTACTTGTGACTGTGAAACAGTTAAAATTCTGATCAGCAATACAAAAATAAATTAAAGCTGTTTAATGTAAGCTTATTCTACTTAAAGTAGGAACCAAACAGAATTGGGTAACGGACACTGATTTTTACCAGGTGCAATATATCTGTCACCTTTTCATACCATGTTCTGAATACTAAATGTCCCATATATTATGCCTGTGCTACTGTAGGCCTGCTACCTACAGAGGTGTCAGGAAGACTATTAATTTTAGTAAGACATACCTGGAATTCCAAAACTAAAGGTATAGCACCAAGCTGGTGATGCAATATAAATAAGTATTTCAGTGGATTTTGTAGAAAAGAACATCAGACCAATGGGTAGACTTTGGAGACATGTTAAGATTTAATTCAGTGATTTTGTACCAACTTACAACTACAATTTTTGTGTAAAAGATGACTAAAAATATCACAGGAAATAGTGCAGTCCTTAGTGAAATGTCACATTAGATTGTCAACTATGATTTAATCTGCAATGCCTATTTTCAGGGTCTCTGAAATGTCATTTGGATTTAATGATGCTAAGTAAGTTGTTTTAGTTTTAAAAACATAATTTGTTTACAAATGTGAAGGATTTAATTTCTTCTTTAAATGTCTGCATATGTTCATGGTGCACCACAGTAACCTTACAAAAATTTGATCCATATATTATGCTGCTTTTGTGTTGTATGTCCTCTTCTCCTTTTCCAAACAAAAATGCACAGATGCATGTAGCACTTCCTTTAGGTCACCTTAGACTTGGAGTTGAAAAGCTAAATATTTCATCTTGAGAGTCAGTTTATCTTTTTTGCTTTGCAGTCTCCCTTTTCTCCAAGTCTGAATGAAGTCATACTGATTTTTCAAGTCTGAATGTTCATTTTTAGCATAGGACTAAGCTTTGTCACACTAATCTTGTGCTGTTGTAACTTCCAATTAAAAATTAAGGTAGACTCACAATGAAAAATCTTTCAAGGTACAATGTTTAAGGTATCTTTGGTTGAATTTTATGAAATACAATGCAGAGTCTATAGTACTGAAAACATTTTTAGGTTTTTACTATGCTCTGTTTTGACTCTTCCTATTTTGTTTCAATCAATGGAATTATTGGTCAGCAAAGGCTTCAAATTAATCTAAGTCTAGATCTGGTTTGAGCTAGCTTTGGTTTTGTTTTTTTCTTTTAATTTTTGTCAGTAGTCCTCTCTGCCATAGGTCCTTAGTAGTTTTTCCTGTCTGGCAGACATGAATTTGAGGAGTGGAAACTCTTAAAGGGGAGAGAAGCTGGATCAATAGTAGTACCTCATTCTCAAAACTCATTTTTCTTCATCCCTGCCTCCCCCTTCCTTTTACCTCTGTGCTTTTTAAATGCCTATGTCATCTTGTTGAACTGGTTTGTGAAAGAATAAAGCTGATATTGTAATAGAAGTTTAGATTTTTGAAGTTCAAGTAAAGGATTTCTTAATAAAGTATTTGTTATTAAATGTATGATGGTTTTCCATATCTCTTGCAGACCTACATTTCTCCAAGTGCTGCTATATTTAAGGCACAAGAGGTTGGTGAAGAAACAGAGGCTATGCTGAACAACATGAGAGTTTATGGAACGTGTATTATCATTCTGATGGCCATAGTAGTTTTTGTGGGAGTAAAGTATGTCAACAAACTTGCACTGGTCTTTCTTGCCTGTGTGATTCTTTCCATCATTGCCATATATGCTGGAGTTATTAAGACTGCTTTTGACCCGCCTGACTTTCCGTAAGTGCAGTATCTTTAAGTAGCATGGGTTATTGGGTGGGAAGGCATAGCTACTGTAACTGTTTCATGTTTTAAGCTAAACTTCAAAATACAAGCACATTGGCTTCAATGCCGGGCTTTATGTGTTTTAGGCAATTATGTGCTCATTTGTTATTCTGAATTACCTATCTGAATCTTTCTCTCATTCTTCATAAGACAAGATACTCTGAAATATGTTCTTTGGTACTTAGTTACTGGCCGTTATTCTATGCACATGTAAAGAACAGGAAGGTGGGTTTTGCTGTCAGTAAATGTAGCTGCTTTATCTAAAGAATTAAACTAAAACCCTATAGAATAAAGTAAAAACTTCAAGAAAAAGTTGTAGCTATGAACTGTAGTTATGAAAGAAACATAAGCTTTCTTTGTCATGAGGAAACTTTTGAAACTTCATTTCTCCCTATGTAAAATGGAAACATTGCAGTGTTAAATTCACTTGTTTGAAGGCTTTCTACTTTGATAATAAAATCAAATTTTATTGTTGTCACATACAGCGCATTGCTTCTCGGTACCTTTAGCTTGTACCTCTCTTAGCTCACTAAGAACTATTTCTTTTGTCCAGTTATCAGTATGTGAGCTGCATTTTTGTGCATCTTTTTCTGTTTGGAGAGAAAACAAAATTATACTGCTTAACATATTAGCAGAATAGCCTGGTAACTTTTATTATGAAGTGCCATCTGTTATGCAGGACTGAAGTTATTCTTTGCTGTATGATTTTTACAGATTGCATAGTACTTTGAAGTGTTCCTGGTTGCAGTAAGAGTTGAGCATTAAAGCAGTATTTGTGGACAGTACTGTAAAATGATAGTCTTCTATTGAAAAATTGTGTTCAAAATTGATTTTTTCTGAAGAAAACCTGAATTTCTTAGGAACTGTAAATTCTAGTAGGGAAATACTTAAATCTCTTAGTCACCAATATAGGTAAAAGAGGGTTTATCAGGATACGTAGCATAGGTAAGACTTATTACATAGTTCCTAAAAACCTTACCTGTGACTGCTACTGGGATATACTATTGTTTGGGGGAGGGAAAGTTACCTCCAATAAACATAATTGTTCACATTTTGGCCAATCTGCCTCAAAATGAAAAAGTCATGTGTGGTTTTATATTATGGTAAAGCTGATGGACATCTCAAATATTTATTTGCTAGAAAAGGGCATGACATACTTGCTTATGTTACTTTTGTGTTTTCTTGGTCAGGCTCATCATTATATTAAGTATTACTTCATTTCTTTTTATTCTTGTAGGACTGAAAGAATCATCATCTCTGTTATTTAGTGGCCAAGCTGCTTGAGTTGATTGTATTTTCCAAAGAATAAATCGGAAGGCAAAATGGCTATTAATACCTCAAAGTAGAAATGTTTGATCAGTGTTTTAAAGATTATTGAGGATAGTTTTATATGCAGAGAATATAAACTGTTTTAATAGATATAGTGTGGACCATAAGATAGGTATTATCAATAAGAGGTTTCTGAAGAACTCTAATGGACAAAAGATTGTTTAATGCACAACACTATATTAAGGATCACTGTTTTATTTTTGTTTATAGTATCTGTCTCCTTGGAAACCGTACATTGTCAAAACGCAACTTTGATGTCTGTGCCAAATTTACTGAAAGCAATAATGAAACAAAGACTACAGCTTTGTGGAGCCAGTTCTGTGATAGTCCTTTGCTTAATGCTACATGTGATAACTACTTTAGTCTCAATAATGTAACAGAAATTCAAGGGATTCCAGGAATAATGAGTGGAGTTCTAGCTGGTAAGTTGGAAAGCACAGTTATTTAAGAATTTTTTGAACATTTGTAATTTGGCCTGTAGGTTTTCAGTAATGTAGTGGTTTAGCCTGTCACTATTTCTTCAGCTCTAATCTGTTTGCTTGAAAGATTGCCACCTGGAGCATGTTTCCTCCTATAAAGTTTCCATCTGTTTTTTAAAATAATAGTATCAAATGCTTTAATTTAGGGGTCATTGGAGTTTTATAGGCACTCTTTCAAAAGCCATTGTTCTATCAGGGGAAAAAAAAGTAGCCAAGTGTTTATCACAGCTAATTTTTAAAGTGTTTAGCTGTTTTGTATGCCAAATACACTTATTTCAGTAAGCTGTTCATTAATACGTTCTCAAACTCTCCTGAGGGAGAACTTGTTTCCAATTTATAGGTGGTGCATTAAGGAATGAAGTCCTGTGGCTTGTCCGATGTGATAGCAGTATGTTAGTGATGGGTTTGGAGAAAAGCAGTCTTTCTAGCTTCCTGTCTCTCGTTCGTACAGGAGATGTTCTACAAAGTTTATAGATTTTTTTTTTTTCTGGTTACATTCCTGTATGGTTGTGGCACCTTGGGATTCCAATTGCACTGGGTCATAAGATTCATTGTGAACTTGTAATGGATTGTATTGTATACAAAGAACGAATGTTTCTGGGGATGAAATGGATGTCCTGATATCTCTCCCCTGCTTTCCCTTAAAACGTTTGATTTATATAAACATGCAACTCTACATAGGGACACTAGGCAATCACTACTGATTATACTACTGTATTATACTGATTACATAGTAATTCAGTTTACAATATTAAATATAAAGTGTACGAATACATAAAAAGATATTAAGGCTTCTCTGAATATAATTTGTATGTTTAGAAAAAATGACTCCATTTCCTCAATGAAAAATGAAATTATTTTTTGATTGAAATGTTTGTTAGAAGAAGTGTTACTTAAGGTTTGTTCTGTGCATTTTATAATTTAGCACATTTATATCTACAATTTTTCCTGAATATTTTTACATTTCCTATTCCAGCTCAGAAGACCACTGTATGTTCTAATTTTTTTGCTACAGCGTGAGCATTAAACTGCTGTTTTCCTTTTGGAGGTTTTAGGTTGAATACTAATTTTTCTTCTTTTGGAAAAATGTGCTTGGCTTCTGTTCACTGATTAACATTTTCTTTGAACTAGTGCTACTGTATAAAAGTGCATTTCACCATTCTACTGTCACAAAATACTAAGATCTCTCTAACAACCATTGAGAGTCTGCTGAAAGCTCAGTGTGATGTATAGACCTTCCAGTGTTCATTGCTTGATGCTTACCTACAGTGAACTTCAACAGTTGTGTTCTGTTCAGTCACTGAGTTTGATGGTTTTTCTCTAGTTCTTTGCAGTTGGCTTTGCTTCTGCAACTTCGAGTAGCTGAGTATTATCAGTAAGCTTTCTCATCTTGCTGCTAGCTCCTTTTTCCAGACTGCTTGAGTGTACTGGAAAGCACTGGTTACATCCTGCTATTGATCCTTGTGGAAGCTTACTAATGGCTTTCCCGCGTTATAAAACTGTATTTACATTTACTCTTATCTGTTGTTTTCTACCTTTGAAACATTTTTTTTATCCATGTGAGGAGTTTTCCACTTACTGCATGGCTACTATAGTTTCCTTGGGTAAGGAATCTTTCAAAAATGTGGGAAGTAAAGGTGCACTGAATTAAGTGGATCGCCTTCATTTGTTTCCCTTGAGGAACTGGAATACTTCTGACAACTTTCTTTTTACAGCAGCTATGCTGACGCTTCCCCAATTCTTCAAAACCCAAGAAAAAACTGTGAATAGATGCTGGTTTTGTCATAACTCAAAGATAACACCCATGTGTTTATTGCTTCTATCCATTGCTGTTGTTGCTATCAACTGTTCATGTACAGATGCTACTTGTGAGCCTTTTCCTGATCTCTCTGAAACTCTCTTAAAGTTGGCCTTATTTGTCATGTTTCAATCCTTGGGTAGCAATGTGATTTAAGGTAAACTCATAGTTAGCACCTCAGATCTTTCAGTATTCTTGGAGGTTTCAGGCCGAGTACTAATTTTTTCTACTCTTGGAAAAATGTTCTCTGGTTCTGTTCAGTGATTAACATTTCTTTCAACTAGCACTACTGTGTAAAAGCGCATTTCACTATCCTAGTATCACATAGTGCTAAGACTAAATTAAGCACCTGCTTGTGAATGTGAGCACACATTCTGATACCTCATGTAAGCTTGAATTTGACTGGCAAAGATTTCTCAAGGAGGATTTTTCTTAACTCTTAAAGTCCCCGTGGATTATCACTTTTGGGAAAATGAGCATAGGAAATTAGTGCCACGCAGAGCTTTGTTACATCTTATGAAAGGGGAAAGTGATTTCTATTTTACAAAAATCTCTAAGATGACTTTACCCACTCGTGCTGGCATGCACACTTCCATAATTAGTGGTATGCATTGCCACTTCTGTGTCATACTGCGTAAAGAACACAGGCTGTTGAGTCCTCATTAAGTATTTAGTGTTTCTGGTTGGCAATGACAAACTGATTTTTGGACTTTCTTTTTATGCTCCATAGGTGGGTGCTAATTTGGAGATCTTGTTTTATGTCATTCCTCAAATCTTTGCTAAAATTCCTGAAACTTAGAGTTCTCTTGTTTCCTTAACTCTTCTTTTTATGGCTTTGGTCTTATCTCTAGATCAGTTTATTATTCCTCTTCATTTGAATGAACTAACACATAACATTCTGTAGCAATTAATACTTACTTTCCTTTTTAATCTTTGTTCTGCTCTCTTATGTTTCTTATGCATGCTTCCTTATATGCTTACCAATTGTAGGATTTCTGTTTCAAATCTGGATAGGAGTACCCTATCTTTGGCCACTTATGGAGATTCAGAGTCAATCTATTGTACTCAAGGTAACCTTTTGTTATTGTGAAGGCTTAGAATACTGTACTTAATTCCCTTAAGTTTTACTGAATGGTTGAAAATTGACTATCAGATCCATCATCCTGGCAGTCCATGGGAATTGTTTTTCTGTGGTGTAAAATCCTTTGGCTCTTTGACAGGGTGGGAGAGTGGGATCTACTTTGTTTCTTCGCATGTGATGGGACAACTTGTCTCGCTTTAAAATAAGAATCAATGTTGGATGTTCTTGTTGCCTTGTGAAGGGGCACAACTAGTGTTTCCACAAATGTAAGCTCTCAAAAGCTATGGGTTCTTTGACCTGTCAATCTTCGTTGAACAAGCATCCTTAGTTTGTTGGGGAATTTGAGCCACATTCTGCTGGTTTTTGCTTGTTTCATTTTCTTTTTTTTTTTTTTGGCTTATCAGTTCTCTTCTGGAGTCTGGTTACTCTGCTTTTCTCACCATCTGGAGTAACTTCACCACAAAGAGCTGAGCCCTGAACTGTTTTCCAGGGTTATCCTGTACATCAGGTCTCAAATAACTCAAGTTATTTGCTAAGTATCATTTCTTTTTTTGACCTGCTTTTCAAAATGTAAGAACAAGAAATATGAATATATGCTAAGATTGCCTGAACCCAGAGATAATATTTTCCTCATTTTTTCACAGTACATCCTGATAATATGTTCATATGTCTGTGCAATGTAACTGGACATTCTACAAATATATTATAATTTAATTCTGTAACTAAATCTTTCTTTAATAGATAAAAAAATCTTGTCTGACGCATCCCATACACTACTGCATTTCTACTGACATATAATAGGAATGTCTACCAGTTACAATTGGTATTGATCGTATTGCTGCTGCATTCTTGGCTTTAAAAGGAAATGTTGGCAAACGTCACTATTTTTGTGTAACAAGAGCTATCTGAATCATAAGATTATTGCCTTCTCATTACTTAATATCCTGAAATAGAGAGATCACATTGGATATTGTTTCTTCCCCCTTCTAGATAATCTGTGGAGTACCTATTCAGAAAAAGGATCAATAGTTGAGAAAAAAGATCAGCCATCAGTTGCTGGATCAGAAGAGACAAAAATGGGTGGACTTCCTTACGTTTTTACAGACATCATGACTTACTTCACAATGCTTGTAGGGATTTATTTCCCATCTGTGACAGGTAGATACAACTTTTTTTTTGTCTTGAGTGAGGAAATGTACCTATAGCTGAAAAATTATTTTTTCGTGTGTGTGAATGTTTATTGATGACACATGATATTGCTGGTATGTGTATCCAAATTCTATGTACCTAAAATTTTCTAGCTAGAGAGACATAGCTGGTGGCTGGTTATTTTAGGGGCTTAAGGGACTTAAGCAAGGAGTCAGTTTAAGTGCTATTTTCTATGTCTGGAAAGAAAACAAAAGCTCCGTGTGTTACTAAATGCTTATTTAAAGTAAGATGCATACCTTTATAATATTTTAATCTTCAAATGCATGAGAGAACAGTTGAGTATTAAGATGATTGTTTCCAGTATTCAAGCTATGAACCACTTGTAATTTGTTTAAATGTCCTTTTTTTTTTTTTTTAACTGACTAGTAGAGACTACTTTTGTCAAGTTTAAAGGTTAGATTAGTTGCATACAACTTTTCTCAGGTCACATTTGACTGAAATAACCTGAGACATTTTTTTCCAAAGGTCCCAGCTCCAGCAATTGTAGTATCAAGTAACAAAGCAGAACTCTGGTATGAGATGGCAGCAGTGTTTGCCAGTAGAATACCAGGCGGTGGTGTCCATTCATATTCTTGTCCCCCACCGTTCCCATTTCTCTACTTCAGGCTCTTTTATCACCGTCTCATCATATCTGAGTCTGTTGTTAGGATTTCATTGCATGGAGTTTCACAATGCTTTTGCACTGGAATGTCTTGACATTAACTTCCATGTTTTTGTTTCCAACAGTGGTCAGGGCAATTCTGGGAGAGGTGGCAGAATTAGTTATTGTATGATTTTTTTTTTTTCCCCTCCCCCCTCTCCTGTCACAGTTATGTGCTAGAAAATATTTTTGTTCTCTTGGATACAAACAAGGATGTGTATGTGTGATTTCCTAACCATTCTCCTTGTACTCTCTGCCTGCTCCTTTCTTTTTTATTTCTGTATTTTTATTATTTTGTTTATTGATTTGCTTGTGTATCTTATTACGGATGGTCTGTTTAGCAGAAAGTTAATGCATTTGGTCACGCTGGCTAAAATTGCTAAATCCTCATTAGTTTATAACATCCACCCCCAACTTTTTGCTACTCCTGTGTGTTTCCCCATTTTAAAAACAATTTTGAAGCTATATTTGAAAAAGCAATTTTTTAAAAAAAATCTCTTTCCTGAGCTTTCTGGAATTTGTTCAGTCAACAATGGTTGGTAACACACATTTCTGAGTAAAATTAAGGTATAAATTGAGGATTTGTGCAGGATTAGAAGACACGTCTGTAGCCTGCTCCATTGATAATGATGTGTTAAATCAGCCTTAAAGTTAAATGTTCCTATTCTCTTAGTTATTTACATGGAATTAGTATTAATTGGTTTTGACATATAAATTTGATCTTTTTTTAAGGTATTATGGCAGGCTCAAACAGATCTGGAGATCTTAAGGATGCTCAGAAATCTATTCCTACTGGAACAATTTTGGCTATTTCAACTACGTCTTTTATTTGTATCCTTTATGCTGTGACTTTTTTTTCCTAGTGCGCATTCTTTAGGTATAACAGTATAGTTTTTTAATGAAGAAGTCATTAGAGTTGCCTGAGTATAAAATGAATGAAACCTAACCTGAAAAGAACTATTTTCTATTAGTCTAAAATATAAATATTGTCTAAAATATCTCAAACTTTGTGTACATTAATATTTATATATATACGCTATATTCTACTAGTGCTTCAGATTCCAAGATATAATTGATGTTTTTAGTTAAATGATGTAGAGGTTTTTAGCATCATGCTTCAGTTGGCAGATTGCTTTCTTATACTTGGTATAACCAGTGAAAATCTGAAAGCAAACCACCAGCAATAGGAATTGTTAGTCCTTTGATACTCGTTAAGACACAAATGCTGATTTGTATGAGAAAGTGCCTGTTCTGTTGCATGATGGATGACCTGGCTACTTTCAGTACCTCAGAAATCAACTGTGCATCAAATGCAGTCATAGAGAACATGAACTAGAAAGTTGTACCAGGGAATAATTAAAAAAACAAAAACAAACATACAAAAAAAAACCCCAACAGAACAAATAAAACAACAACCAAAAAAACCCACTTCGTTATCATGGACACTTTTCATTTCATCCCTAAGTGAAATATGGTGTTTTTCTCTCTCTGTATATCACTATTTATAGTGCAATCTTCCTTCAGTCTCAGTAATAGATCTCTCCTGTATAGTGTTGTTTGGTGCCTGTATAGAAGGTGTGATATTAAGAGATAAGTAAGTCGTGTTCAACTTCTAATTTTTACAGGGAGTGTGTATGATCATGGGTTAATTTAATAGGACTTACTAATGGCTCTTCTGGGAAAGATCTGTGATATGTTTTTCTTCTGCCTAGGTTAGAACTGGAGGAAAAGTCTTATCTGTTAAACTGAGATGGCTGCAAAAACTGGTCAGGGTATTAGTCTGTATCCCTTCAAGAAGTAGAAGTAGAATCAAAGATAAATGTTTGCAGTGGAACTATTCCTAATAAAATGTTCTTGAGGAAGAAAATCATAGTATTTGTGGAGCTGATGGGTGGGGGTAATGGGAGTGGTATAATAATATAATATATAGTAATAATTACAATAATATATAGTAATAATTATATATATAAAATATATATATATAATTGGAAGAAGCAATATGGTCCTGAGGAACAAAGACAGAAAAAGATTTTTGTAGTTACATGACAAAGAGAATTCATGAGAGACTGCAATGCACCATCAGGCCTATAATTTCCACTGGATGTATGACTATCTTTTGTTTTAAAATGTCAGTTGTAGAACAGGAGTCGTGTCAGTTTTCACCCATGTAATTGCCTGGGGATACTTCAGGCACAATATGAAGTATGAAGGAACTAAACATAATGGAGATAAGCGTGAGCAGAATCTCCAGATTTTGATAAATTTCTCCCATAGGAGAAGTTGAGTTGACTAAGATGAATCTATTGGCAGGGTTTACATTTGTTTCCTTGATGGTGTCTGGGTCTCTTTTCTACGTTTCACATTTGTTTCCTTGATGGTGTCTGGTTCTCTTTTCTACGAAGGCCCAAGTCTGGTTTTGGTGATGAAGCAGTGGCATTGTGATATTGTTTGGAAGGTGATGGAGGTGATGCTGAAACAACTTATTTCAGAACACAGTCTTTCAGTCTAGAAGGAAAACTATAAGTTAAAAGCTGGATTCTAATCAAAGCTAATACAAGAAGCAGTAGGGGATCATTTTTACTTTAAAATGGTATTGCTGCCTCAGTGAAAATCTCAGATTTCTTCTTCTTCAAAGTAAATATGCACACCAAATCAAGCTGATGCTTAAGAAATAGTAGATTAATTCTGAATTATAAGTTAATGCAGATTTTTGAAAGTAACATAGCTGAAATTTACTGGGGGCGGGAATTTTGCAAGCTGTGGGTGCAGGTGATCTGTCACTAGAGCAGGATGCATCGTAGCAAGAGCATTGAATCCATGTTCTTTCACTTACACTGCTGCCAGTTCTTGTTTGGCTGAAATCCAGCGTAACAGTAAACTCTATGGATTTTGGTCTTGTTTAAAGACTTTGTTTTGTGCTTTCTTTCCATTATGGATTATCATACCTGCCATGGGGAAAAGTAGATTCTACATCTTTCAGCGTTTGTCTTTCATCTTTTAAAGTTGTTCCTATCCCGTATTTAATTAAAACACAGGCATTGGAATTTGAATGTAAAATGAATGTGCACCTGTATAAATGTTGTCATAGAAGCATAATATGGTTTTCTCCTATAATTTTAAAGAGTGTGGTTTCCCCTTTTTCCATCTGCTGAAAATAATATGTAGCCATGCATATAAGCTTGGGCATTGTGCAAGAATTTGAACACTGGCTTAATATAATAACTTGATTACTATGTTTCTTTACCTTGTTTGAGAGCAGGTCTGAAAAGAGATGAAGCATTTAATTTTTTTTTTTTTTTTAGTCTCTAGCCTTGTCTTTTCTCTAGTGTTTCTTTTGAAAAACCTAAAAACCTTTAAAAAAAAATTATGCTACCACAATGTAGATAGTCTTAAAATTTATTTTGGCTGCTTAATAGCAAAACTAAGATGAATTTACTTGCTTTTAAAAGAAAAACATCACTTTGGGGAGGCAGGGGTTAAAGAACCTTTTTGTAGTTTACCCAAGATGTTCATAAATGAACATAAAGTTAATTATCAAAAAAAAAAAGCAGTGGTATTGGATGGGACACTCAAGACTGTAGTGAAAGCATCTCTTTGTGACTTCCACCTGCTTGTTTGCTATGGTTATTTAAAAAATGGATCAGGTAGCATGACAGTCAGAAGGCATGTGGGTAACTTGAGGTGGTTGTGTCTAGTGGTTTCTCTATTTACTTGTCTATATGTTGATGTCACACTATTAAAAGCAAAGGCTAATACTTTGTTTTCTGAATCTTCTGCTTATGATAGAATAGTTCTGGTTGGAAGGGACCTTTAATGGTCATCTAGTCCAACCACCCTGCAGTGAACAGGGACATCTTCAACTAGATCAGGTTTCTCGGAGCCCCCTCCAACCTGACCTTGAGTGTTTCCAGGCATGGGGCTTCTACCACGTCTCTGGGCAACATATTCCACTGTTTCACCACCCTCATAAAAAAGGTTTCTTGGAGCCCCCTCCAACCTGACCTTGAGTGTTTCCAGGCATGGGGCTTCTACCACGTCTCTGGGCAACATATTCCACTGTTTCACCACCCTCATAAAAAAAAAAAAAAAATCTTCCTTATATCTAGTCTAAATCTGCCCTCTTTTAGTTTAAAACCATTACCCCTTGTCCTATCGCAACAGACCCTGCTAAAAAGTCTGTCCCCATCTTTCTTATAGGTCCCCTTTAAGTACTGGAAGGCTGCGACAGGGTCTCCCTGGAGCATTCTCCAGGCTGAACAACCCCAACCCTGTCCTCGTAGGAAGGGTGTTCCATCCCTCTGATCATTTTTGTGGCCTTCCTCTGGACCCTCTCCAACAAGTCTTTCCAGTGCTGAGGGCCCCAGAATTGGATGCAGGACTCCAGGAGGAGTCTCACCAGGGTGGAGTAGAGGGGCAGAATCACCTCCCTCGACCTGCTGGCCACGCTGCTTTGGATGCAGCCCAGGATATGGTTGGCCGCCTGGGCTGCGAGCACACATTGCCAGCTCATGTCCAACTTTTCATCCACCGGTACCCCCAAGTCCTTCTTGGCAGGGCTGCTTTCAAGCCCTTCATCCCACAGCCTATATTGATACCAGGGGTTGCCCCGACCCAGGTGCAGGACCCTATACTTGGCCTTGTTGAACCTCATGAGGTTTGCTTGGGCCCAGTTCTCAAGTTTGTCCAGGTCCCTCTGGATGGCATCCTGTCCCTCAAGCATGTCAACAGCACCACTCAGCTTGGTGTCATCTGAAAACTTGCTGAAGGTGCACTCGATCCCATTGTCTATGTCATTGATGAAGTTACTAAACAGTACTGGTCCCAGTATATGGAGACCCCTGAGGGACACCACTCATCACTGATTTCCATCTGGACATTGAACCATTGACCACCACCCTCTGGATGTGAGAATCCAGACAATTTCATATCTACCCAACAGTCTACCCATCAAATCCATACCTCTCCAATTTAGAGAAGGATGTTAAGGGGGACTATGTCAAAGGCCTGACAGAAGTCCAAATAGATGACATCTGATGCTCTTCCCTTGTCCCATTATGTAGTCATTCCATCACAGAAGGTGCCTATGTAGGTTAGGCAAGACTTGCCCTTGGTGAAGCCATGCTGGCTGTTTTGAATCACCTCCCTGTGCCTTACCGTAGCTTCTAGGAGGACCTGGTCCATGATCTTCCCAGGCACAGAGGTGAGGCTGACAGGTTGGTAGTTCCCAGTTCTCTTTGCTACCCTTTTTAAAAATGGGTGCAATGATTCTCTTTTTCCAGTCCCCGGGGACTTCACCTGACTGCCATGACTTTTCCAATCTTGTGGAGAGTGGCTTGGCAACTACATCAGCCAATTCCTTCAGGACTCTGGGATGCATCTCATCAGGTCCCATAGACTTGTGTATGTTCAGGTTCTTCAGGTGGGAGGTTGTCCTCTTACATGGGAGGCACTTTGCTCCTCCAGTCCCTGTCTTGTAGTTCATCCCCTCAAGAGGTGTGGAAAGAGACACTGCTATTGAAGGCTGAGGCAAAGATGTCATTGAGTACCTCAGCATTATCCTTGTCAGTTGTTACCAGTCTGCCAGTCTTGCTCATCAGCAAGCGTATGCTTTCTTTGACTTTCCTTTTCTAGCAGACATAGCTATAGAAGCCCTTCTTGTTATTCTTTGCATCCCTTGCCAACTTCAGCTCCAGCCATGCCTTGGCCCTCGTGACCTCATCCCAACACAACCAGGCAGTGTCCCTGTACCCTTCCCAGGATACCTGTCCCTGCTACCACTGCCTGTGCATTTCCTTCTTGACCTTTAGTTTGACAAGCAGGTCTCCCCTCAGCCATGCTGGTCTCTTGCCTTCCTGTCCTGATTTCTTACACGGGGGATTGAGAGCTCTTGTGTTCTATGCAAAGCATCCTTAAAGTTCTGCCAGCTCTGTTCTGCTCCCTTTGTCCCTGAGGGCAATTTCCCAGGGGGTCGTATTGACTAACTGCTTGAAGAGCTGGAATTTTGCTTTCCTAAAATTCAGGGTCCTGACTTTACTCTTCTTCTTTCCCATATCCCTCAGGATTGTTAACTCCACCAGAGCATGATCACTGCAGCACAGGCTGCCTCCAGTCTTGACATCACCAGTTAGCTCACTTGCCTTGGTGGCCACCAGGTCCAGTACGACATCCCTTTTGGTTAGGCTGCCTATTACCTGGCATAGGAAGTTTATCCTCCATGCACTCCAGGAGTCTTGTGGATTGCCTACAGCTCACTGCACTACTTTTCTTGCAGATGTCAGTGTGGGTGAAGTCCCGCAGCAGGACGAGAGCCTGTGAGCTCAATGCCTTCTGTAGCTGGAGTGAGAAGGCTTCGTCAATAGATTCGCCTTGGTTGGGCAGCCTGTAGTAGACACCAACCACAATGTTCCCTTTGTTGCCTCTGTCCCTGATTCTTACCCGTAAGCTTTTGACCTGCTCATGGCTATTCCTCAGAGACAGCTCTTTGCACTCTATGCGTTTCTTGATGACGTAGAGAGCAACACCTCTGCCTCTCCTTCCTCCCTAGTCCCTTCTGAATAGCCTGTAGGCTTAAATAGTCTCACTCCAATCATGGCATTTGTCTGAACAAGTTTCAGTAACAGCATCCAGGCTGTAGCTTTCTAGCAGTGTGGTGTCTTCCAACTCCTCCCGATTGTTGCCCATGCCATATGCATTTGTGTAAAGTCTTTTCAGCTGGGCTGTTAGCCATATCATCCCCCTGTGCCTCAGGGTGTACCTGTATTACTTGTAGAACGGAATTCTGCAGTCTATCTCCTGGCAATCATAAGGATATAAAGGATGCATATGTAAATACTTCTGCTTTTGCTGTTAATTCTGTAAAGTTTTCCAAAATACCTGATAATTGTTACATCTTTGCTTTGAGGCAGCATGAATCAATTACATGTTTTCTTTAAAACAGCAGAATAAAGAGAAATTGGTTGGTTGGGAAATCCTATAGTGCATACTGGGACTTGGTGTTTATTGTTGAAAAGTGCTGTTGTGCAAAAAGATTGAAATGTGGGTGTTGAAGCTATAGTAACAGTTATTTTAATTATTACTGTTTTTTTTTTCTTTTTTTTTCCCTTCCCCTAAGGTTTGGAGAAGCAGTTAATAGAAATCTAGTGGTTGGTACACTGGCCTGGCCTTCTCCATGGGTTATTGTGATTGGTTCATTCTTTTCCACATGTGGTGCTGGTCTCCAGAGTCTCACTGGTGCACCCCGTCTGTTGCAGGCCATTGCAAGAGATGGCATTGTACCGTTTATTCAAGTGAGCATTTTTTTTTCTTCAAATATGGCTTATTTGGGAAAAACGAGGCATTATTTCTGCTCTTGCTATAGAACTGTGAGGAAAAGATTTGGAGCTCAGTTCTAATTGTGTACAATAATAAATCGAGCCATTGTAGGATAAAGTTTGAACATGGATATTTCTGTGCAATGCAGTTTTATGTGTAAGAACAAAAATAATTGAAGTTAATGGTTTAAAATTGAGAATATAAGTCTTCTGTAAATGGTAGTAAATGAACTAAGAAGCAACTAACAACTGAACTTCTTGACTCCAGGCTATGTTTACAAGTTCTATTATTGAACAGAGTTGACAACCTCACTGTGGAACTGCATGATAACTTCTCATATCATAGAGATACAACTCTAATTTTTCTTCATTTTTGTAAGCTAAATGAAGTCAACAAAGATGTAACAATAGAATTATGTGCTGTGATTTTGAACATGAAGATTGTTCTGATATCCTTGTGCATGTTTTAGAAAGAAATTGGATTTTTCTCAAAGGAATTGAGTAAAGGAGCTGGCAAACAGAAGAAGATAAGAGAAATCGTGCTGGAAGATAATTATCACAATTGCTGGGATGCATCTGCAAAAACTAGACAACTAGACTTGAGTTAAAAATGAATAAATAAAATTCCAAAAGATAATGTCTAGAGAGCAAACCTGTAATTTCTGTGGTGAAGTTTGGAGTTTGAAAGCTTATCTCAAATTGCCAAGAATAGCCAATAGTTGCACAGCACAAATGATAACCTACCAAGAACAGGTTCAAGTATAAAAAACAGGATTATGTCTGAGTAACTATAAATACTTTGGGAGCAGAGTTAGGGGACAGGTGTCAAATTTGGCACACAGAAAGAAATTGCAGATAACATAGACACTGAAGGTAGCTAGTGCTGAATTTAGGAGAATAGGCTGTTCTGTATGGAGAGAGACCTGAGGATGATTTGGAGCACTTGTTTGTTTTTATATGTCTCTTTGGGAGGTTTACATATCATTATTTTGATACCCAAGTTATGTGATCAAACTTGTGTTTGAGTATTCCTTACTTTACCCACACTTACCTCTGGAGTCCTGATCAGATGTGTGCTCTAGGTTACTGTCTCACGTCTGAGGTTGGTTTAGTATGTTATTTTAAACATGGATTATTGCTCTTGGTGAATAACTTAATAGTCTATTCAGAGACATCTATATGTTCAGTGAGGACTAGGTATAGAATAGCAGCAGCAGCTTGCTTTGGTTCATGAGTTCGGGGGAACGGTACGATGAGTCAACACATTGATGTGTGACTTGAGGAAAAAATTCTTCAGCTAGGATGTGCTTAGGACTGTTACAAATGATGGGTTAGCAGGAGAATTTGAGTGGGCTTGGCAGGGGGTGGGGGACATCTGAGGAGGGAGACATGCAGAACGTGTGTGAATGGGAAAAGGAGAGGGAAGGACTTGTGTGAAGAGGGGGAAGGAGTGCACAGGGAGTGGGTTAGAGGAGATGGTTGGAAAAGCTGAGAAGCAAAGCAAAATGGAAGAGGTAATGCTAGTGGCTTTGGGGGGGTGGATTGTCTTTTGTGTGCTGTGGGTTTTTTGTTTGGTTTGGGTTTGTTGGGTTTTTTTTAAAGGCAGATCATACTGCTGTTGCCAACTCTTTTCTCAGTCTTTAATCACTTGGTTCTGTTCCACTGCTGCTGCTTCCCTGGTCTGTCTGTTAGTGCCTCGTCTCAGTAGGGCTGTATCCTTAATATTTTCTATTAGGTCCTTTCCTTCTCTTGGGCTGGAGGGGAGAATCATTACTGGAAATGTATACTAGTATTTGCTGCTGAGAGTAGGAGCCAGAAGAGGTAATGAATCAAGAAGTAACCAAGTTAAAAAGACGGCAGCCCCTGCTGCCTTAATGTTCGTCCAGCAGCACTTGTAGCAGTGCTACTGCCAGCAGGAAATTCAGCTGCTCTGTCTCTGATTCTGCTGGCTTGAGCTGCTTTGCACCTGCAGTATTGGCAACTTGTTCATTGAGAAAGCTATGTCACCATTCCCTTGGTTCAGGAGCGTCTTTTTGTACCGGAGGTGGAGGAAGGTGATGAGAACATACAAGAATATCAGACATGCTTGTGCTTTATTTCACAGTTGAGAGCTGTGGCATGTTCCATGATTTGCAAGACCTGTATCTGTAACTGGAAGTGAATATACTGAGCATGCTGGGGTAGAGGGGACAGAATCACGACAGAGTTTGACTTGAGTGGGAAGGTGTTGTAATAGGATAATTATAAATGCTGGGTTGTATTGAGAGAGACAAATTGAAAATTTTCACTTTTGTCTGAAGTGAAAATTTGGTACTTGGTGAGAGAGTGACAGCATGATTCTGACTTACTAGGGTTAGATTTCAAAGGAGTGAAGAGTCGGAGGGAAAAAGCTTATGTGGTTTGGGAAGTGAGGGAAAGGGAATCTAGGAGAGGCAGGATGTTTGAAGAGGGATTTCAGACTTGAAAAGTGCTTGCATTTTTGGAGTGATATAGCTGCGGCATGGACAAGCAAGGAAACGAATGCAAGGAGATTATTATAGGGGCAAGAGTATGATATATTTAAGAAAAAAACAGAAGCCTTGAAATGTGAGCAGAAAAAATGGCATTCTAATGGAAAGAAGATTGATGAATGACAGGAAGTGAAGGGAAAAAGACAGCATGGAGAATGGGTGAGGTGAAGAACCTAGACATTTGGAAAGGAAGCCATTAAGGAAAATATGAGTGAGTCTTTAGAATTATATGGAGGAGAATAAATATGGCTGGAAATTCAGGTGAGGCATTTTGCCATTATCACCAGTATAGCTGGATAGAATTCTCCCCAAAGGAAATTCACATGCAAAATGATTTTTGGTAGGGCTGTGTTCATGATCATAGGCTTACCTAAATCCTGTTTAAAGATCAATATTTATGTTTGTAAGTACTAAGTTGATGCCTATTCTGTGTGTTAAAAAAATACTGCCCTCAATTATATTAGCTTTTTATAGACTCAGCATAAATCTCTGATGCGTTTCAACTGCAATAGTACTTTAATGTTTTGTAGTTAGTGCTTATTTTGGTAAACGTTTTTCATATTGGAAATGCGTGTTTTTGCAATTTAGTTTGTGGCTTTTTGTGGTATAGGTTGCTTCATTTTCCTTCGTAAGAAATTACATTTTATGGTTCCAGTTAAAGTTAGTTTGCAATCTACGCTGCATTTTGTAACTGTATAATGAACAGCTGTCCCTAATCTTACTGTTTACTTGAACTGAACTAGGTATTTGGTCATGGAAAAGCAAACGGAGAACCAACTTGGGCTCTGCTCCTCACTGCTGGTATTTGTGAAATAGGAATTTTGATAGCCTCATTGGACAGCGTAGCACCTATTCTTTCAATGTAAGTATGAACAAAATGTGGTGTCCTGTGTTCTTAAGTTAAATAGTATTTTTCTTTTTAAATTAACTAGGTAATGATTTTTCTTTTTTAAATAATACATGCTATAATTTGTCTTCTAGCAAGTTATATTCCTATTTGATCCCAGAGATAATATGAAACAACAAAATGTTTTGGCTGGAACTAATTTCTAGGCATGAAAAACATTTTCAGTAACAGAGTTCTTAAATGCTAGTAAAAATACGTTCAAGTTTTTTGTTTTTTAAATCCAGGTTTTTAAAAACTCCTGCTATTTTAGCTCAAGTGCATCTAATAGACAGACAAAACAATTTAATGTTTTAGGGTGTGAACTGAGCTCTTACTACTGAGTATAATGTCATACAGTATTGAATATCCCTTTGGTCAGCTGAAAAACAGAAAAGGCCTTGATGCTGTGTAAGCACTGCTCAGCGACACCTAAAACATCCCTGTGTTATCAACACTGGTTACAAATCCAGAACATAACACCATATGAGCTACTATGAAGAAAATTAACTCTATCCCGGCCAAAACCAGTACACTATGATTGCCAGTTGTTTGCTACGTTTTCTCTGAAATCTTTGTTTGAGGCTCTATATTATGCTAATACCATGTTTTGAGGTCTAATATTCTACAAGTGTTAATTTAATCTGTTTTATGTTCTATTTGCCACTGTGAACACAGTGTACAAGTTCCTATGCTTTTTTTGGATTGTGTTCAGCCTTTTAATGCAAGTCTATCTAATTAATTTCCGATTGGAAAATTTTTTTTTTTTCTCAACAGGTTTTTCCTTATGTGCTATATGTTTGTAAACTTGGCTTGTGCAGTTCAAACACTTTTACGGACTCCCAACTGGAGACCTCGTTTCAAGTATTACCATTGGTAGGGTATATTCCTTCATTCAGAAGAGTTAAACCTAATAATTATGCAGCCCTAAATTGTTGACTTTTGTTGTTGATTTGCAATAATGAAACAAAATCTCCTTTCTGATTTAAATGAGTTATAAGATTATTCATGCACTGAATAACAGCAACATTTGTTTTAATATGTTTGGAATAGAGCTAGTAATAGCTGTGATCACAAAAAATGTGGCTAATGGTAGAGGGCTTGTGAAGGGATATGGGATGACATTTAATAGTGCTTATTTCTAAGAGATCTTCTGAATATGTAAGAATTAAGATTAAAAAATATAATCTGTCTTTATATATAGATAAGGCGAACTGGTAAAAATGTTCAAGAAGGTTGATATGATTTTCATTTTAGTTATGCAAAAAAAAATACAATCCCAAAACTTGTATGGAAAAAAACCTCTTTTAATATGTATCAGTGGGTTTTTTACCAATATGATCGCGGTTCTTATATGTCATGCTTTGGACACTGCATTTGATAACTGAAGTAGACCATTGGATACTTGACAAAGAAAGTAAAAGTAATTATACTGCTTGCTTTTAGGTGCTTTACAATTGCCTTTTCCCTCACCAGTAGGATTGAGAACACCAGCTGGGCACCCCCATGCCCTTGACTACTGCCCTCACCACCCCTGCCCCAAGCTCTGTAATCCCTTTTGATACTGTCCACTTTCCCCCCAGTAGCATCACTTGTGCCCCGATGGAATAAGAGCTTAAGAGTTCACACATTTCAAACTAAGATTGGGAAACCTTTTGATTTTTTTTACCGAATGTTAAAAATATATATATTTATTTAATTAACAGTAATTCTGTTGAAAAATTGTAGTGCTGAAATGCCTTGAAGACTAGAACCTTTAGGAGATAAGCTGGCCTGATTCTACGATGTAGGAGTTGCTTATTATTTTGGCTTGTAAAGAATTGAGTGAAAATGAAATGTCACAGTTTTAACGCTGAATGAAAAAATGTTTTGAATATATTCAGTAGGCACTTACTAGTTTGTCACATAAACCTCCAAATACATCACTGCCTGTCTTGCAGTCTATTGCCGCAAACACCTATTTGCAACATCAAGAAGGAAAATGGGGGATTGCTGTCTTTTTGGTTTGTTTTTTGGTTTTTTTCTTACCTCCCTTGAATAATCTGATTGTGGAAGTATAATAGAGGGTACAAAGCAGCTTAAAAGCTAAGGCAGGTAGGTAAGATGGAAGGTTGCAAGAGGTACAAAGTGGACCGTGGTGAGGGAGAAAAAGCGAAGGGTTGTGACATGGCAGCAGCAGCAGAGTTTGTAACCATTTGCTAACAATTCTTTTTTCTATTTTTTCCCTGAGAGACCAGTGAGCCAAGTAACTCACTGTGTGGCTACATAACCACTTCTAGCCAAAGCAAGTGTTGGAATGCGTGGCCAGAATTGGGATGGGACTATGTTTCTTGGGTGAAAGTAGAGTCTTAGGTTGGCCATGTCAAGCATGAAAGAGCAGCTCTTTTTCTTTTAGAGAAGCCTCCTGTAGGTTGATCTCAGAACAGGTAGAAAGCTTTTTCTTTGGTTTAAAATGGGATTCGTGTGGACTCGATGCTTGTATGGTG
>NW_010523982.1:0-3520 GCF_000687285.1 Phaethon lepturus
TGCTGACGGGGGTGAGCGCTGCTTTTCCTTATTTCACCCAGGCTCCAGGTGCCGAAAAACACAGGGCAGATGTTTACGGGGGAACGGGACGTCTTTACACAAAGAGAAGTTGCACTCTGACTGGATTTGCCTGTTGTAAGGATTTATAATCCTGTTAAGAGAGATTATGCCTGGTAATTTTATGCACATTTAGTCTCCCTCTAAGGCAAAGCCGAGGCATTAAACTCTCTTCACTAAGCATTTCAGATTGGATTTGAACTGCTGTTCTGGATGCAGAAGGCCAAAATTCCATCCACTTTACCATTACAATGCTCCTGAAATAATCTATGGAAATGTGATTTTGCGGTAGGAAGCGATCCTGCAGTTCTCACCCGGGCAGCGCTCTCTTCAACTTCAGGGGAGCTCTGCCCGAAAGGCGAGCGCACAGAGCCCGCGGTCGAAACTGTATTATTATTGTTAGTAGTTTGTATCTAAGTTGCTGTACGTAGAATATATTTATAGTCAAAATGTCTGAGGTAGTGAAATGTACTGTAGTGTCACTTAATAAATTCCACAGTGTCTTTCAAAAGGTATTTTTTCTTTTCTTTCCTTTTTCCTCTTTGTTTTTTTTTTTCTGTTTGTTTTCAACTAGGACCCCTACTATGGCTGGTGGCCTATTTTCTATTGACAGAAACTACTTTGAAGAGATAGGAACTTACGATGCAGGAATGGATATCTGGGGTGGCGAGAATCTTGAAATGTCTTTTAGGGTAATTGTCGTTTTCCTTCATTTTCTGTCCACAAACACAGTTGTGCTGTAACGGTTCCTACGCCGCGGACAGGGCACTTCTGCTTTAGCTGTCATGCGAGTCGTGGGTTAATTTAAATTCTCAAGATATATGGGAGTGCCTCATTGTAGTATTTTGGTCCTTTTTACTGCATGAAACGTTTTATTACTGTTTGGAAATTTTTACACTTTCAAAATAATATATATTTTAGTAATGCCTTTCTTTATAAATGAGGCTTTCTGTGAGCTAGTGCAAATTCAAACTGACAGAAACAAGATATAAATTTGTTTAGTGTTAAAAAAAAAAAAAAGCAAATATATGTTTTAGCAGAAGTTTTTGAAAGCGTGTGTCATCATGAACTTGCAAGTTCTGGCTGGGATTTTAATTCTGTGTGAGAACCGAGCTCGCAGAGAAATTTCACATCCTGCAGAGAAGTGACTGTGTCTCTACCGGGGGTAGGTATGTTGCCCATGACAAGAATAAAATCCTCTTTGAGTGAAATGCATTTAGTAATTGTCCTTCAGACATAAAGGAAAATTGGAAAATTGAGTCTTTGAGAAGTAATTGTGTGAAAGGATGTTGAAAATTACTTCGAACATCTCTGATGTATCACAATTTATGCATTTTAAGTAAGTATGCAAAATGAAGCCTGGTATGCCCATCGAGTACCCATCGCACGTCCTGGGCGTAGCTTTCCTTCCTTTTTTTTTTTTTTTTTTTTTTTTTTTTTTTTTTTTTTTTTTTTTTTTTTTTTTTTTTTTTTTTTTTTTTTTTTTTTTTTTTTTTTTTTTTTTTTTTTTTTTTTTTTTTTTTTTTTTTTTTTTTTTTTTTTTTTTTTTTTTTTTTTTTTTTTTTTTTTTTTTTTTTTTTTTTTTTTTTTTTTTTTTTTTTTTTTTTTTTTTTTTTTTTTTTTTTTTTTTTTTTTTTTTTTTTTTTTTTTTTTTTTTTTTTTTTTTTTTTTTTTTTTTTTTTTTTTTTTTTTTTTTTTTTTTTTTTTTTTTTTTTTTTTTTTTTTTTTTTTTTTTTTTTTTTTTTTTTTTTTTTTTTTTTTTTTTTTTTTTTTTTTTTTTTTTTTTTTTTTTTTTTTTTTTTTTTTTTTTTTTTTTTTTTTTTTTTTTTTTTTTTTTTTTTTTTTTTTTTTTTTTTTTTTTTTTTTTTTTTTTTTTTTTTTTTTTTTTTTTTTTTTTTTTTTTTTTTTTTTTTTTTTTTTTTTTTTTTTTTTTTTTTTTTTTTTTTTTTTTTTTTTTTTTTTTTTTTTTTTTTTTTTTTTTTTTTTTTTTTTTTTTTTTTTTTTTTTTTTTTTTTTTTTTTTTTTTTTTTTTTTTTTTTTTTTTTTTTTTTTTTTTTTTTTTTTTTTTTTTTTTTTTTTTTTTTTTTTTTTTTTTTTTTTTTTTTTTTTTTTTTTTTTTTTTTTTTTTTTTTTTTTTTTTTTTTTTTTTTTTTTTTTTTTTTTTTCTGTCTTTTGTTTTCAGCCAGGGCTGGTAGACTATTTTCTATTGGCAGAAACCACTTTGAAGATTTTTGTGAAGCAGTTATTTCTAGAGAAGATAAACCGTAGTTTTGAAAGCATTTTTCAGGCCGTTTACTATAAGCTATAATCATTCACTTTCCGGTAAAATGGAAGGGTAGAGTTACTACTTCTGAGCGTCAATGTTTTACATCAGTGGATTTCAACATTTTTTGGTGTATAGACCCCTAAAAATATTCCTTGGATGTATATAGGAGCTTATTTTTAACTTAAGTCTTGTTAGTAGGCTTGTTTTTCATATCTTTAGAAGTGATCCCTGGAGCAGAGAGTGACTAGCATTACTTTGAATTAAATATGTGCCTCTCATAGACTAAATCTGCGTATTACTACTGTTTGATTCTCACCGAGTATCGGAGTGTGCGATTTCTGTGAAGTGAAGTTCACCTGGTTCATTGAAATTTTAAGATCAGAATTGCTGATGCATTTTGAGCCGTGACGGAGGGAACCTCGAAGCAGTTTGTTATTGCTGGCGTTTGTTACCGCTTACACAAAAATCTTTTGCAGGACCAGTTCCAGGTCATTACTGTGGAAAGGTCCCGTTCTCATTAGTGAGGAGACTAAAATATTTAACTCTCCTTTCGGAAGAACACTGGCTTTTCATCATAAAAACTATAATCCCTAAAAAAAACAACTCAAAGGGGCAAACAAGGCAATTTTTGTTCAGAGTCCATATTCGAGAATACATGGAAGTTGATTCTCCGTGGGCTCCTTCTGGCAGTGGCTATTTTTGTTAACAAAGATACAAATATTGATCATTTTTCTGTCGGGCCTTGCAAGCGCAACAGAGTAAACTAATTTACAATTCCACAGCCTTTTACCTCTCCCTGGCGTAATAGATTCATTTTGGCAGAAAGCATTTGATCTTCTGCTGAGAGCAGCATGTGAGCACGTATTCAGCTTCCAGCATACGGTAAAGAAATGCCCTAAATAGGATATTCTTAATGCATACTCGTGCTTGAATAATGCTAATGTACTTTGAGAAGCTTTCCCGAGAAGTTTAGCAATTTAATGGTGGTGTTCTGTCTTCATCTTCCGCTGTTCCGCGCTGGCTCTTGGCAGCTGCCTGAGAAGCTCACTGGGGTTCCCGGCACGGGTCAGCCGGCTCCCGGTCGGGATGATTTGGGGTTTGCGGTCGTGTGTAGGGCAGGTTGAGCTGGTACTTCTGCCTTTGGTACAGTTTCTCTGGTTCTGCTTCCTGGGCACTTCTATAATATATTTTTTATAT
>NW_010523983.1:0-1342 GCF_000687285.1 Phaethon lepturus
TCCTGAAGGACTGCAGCCCACGGGGAGACCCCGTGATGGAGCAGTGGAAAAGTGTGAGGGGGAAGGAGCGGCAGAGAGGAACCGCCATGTACTGAGCTAAGGCCCCCCCGCCCCCATCCCTCCTGCGCCACCTCGGGGGTTAGACGAGTCTGGAGTGAAGGACTTCGTGCTGGGCATGGGAGCGGGGGGAGGAAAGGTATTGTTTTAATGTTTGTCTTTGTTTATCGCTACCTGAATCTGTTTTAATTGGCCATAAGGTAAATTAATTTTTCCCAAGTCGAGTCTGTTTTGCCTGCAAGAGTAACTGGTAAACAATTGCCCTGTCTTTATTTTGACAGGGAGATTTCTCATCCTATTTTCTCCCCCTGCCCCTCTGAGGAGGCGGTGTGAGTGAGAAGCTGGGTGGATATTTGGCTGTTAGCCACAGCTGACCCACACAGTGACACATAGTAGCGAAAGTCTGAGTACGCCACATGAGTCTAGGGTATACTTTTAAGCTATAATGTTTTAAGGGGCTTGCTGCAAAAACAACGTGCCTAGAATGCTTAGTTTGGTCAGATTTCCTCTAGATTTGAAACACTTCTATATCACCTACTGAATTAAACAGGATAAAAATGATGTCGAAATTTTAGATTCAAAGAGAAGTAATGTAGGTAGAGATCCTAACAGAGGACTTTGATAATTCTGAAACTGGCCCAAAACAGAACGTTGAAAGTTTTCCTGTAAGACGATGCCAGAAAAAACATCGCTATGACTGTAACAAGAGTGGCTGGAGAACACGATATTGCAGGTCAGCACATGCTTATTGCCATGTAGGTGGAAGAGTATAACTACAGTCTGTAAACAAGATGGATGAATTTGAGTAAATGAAATGACAAATGAGAAATTGTCCTGCTTGTATGATGTGGAGACAATCACATAAATTTGAACCTATATACGTGTGTGATTTTGGTCTCTCCACTATCTCTTTGGAAAAGGTTCTAATCCACATTGCTATTGTGTTTTATCCAGGTAGAACTAAAACACCAATGCAACATGGAGAATTTAGATAAGAAAAGAATAACCAGAATACAGATTAATTGGTAGTGATCTTACAAACAATCAATAAAAAAAAAGAAAAAAAAATCAAGGGGACTTTGAATCGGATTTTGTTTGGTTAAAGTTAAGTTTTGTTAGTTAAATCTATACGACTTTTCTGGTAAGTGCCCACAAAAGTGTTTGTGACATGATGTGTTCTGTACTCTGTCCACCTCCTGGGCATTGCAAGCAGCTGAGGAAAACCTTGCCTGGGTATGTCTGGCAGCGTATTAACCATACAAAGCTTTCCAGAGACCTTAGGGAA
>NW_010523983.1:1373-107187 GCF_000687285.1 Phaethon lepturus
TTCTGCATGTTTTTGAGGATGGCCTTCTGCTTTGCCTAGGGCTTCATGTCTGGTGTTGCTACCTAGATAGATGGTGAATCTGGAATTGAACGGAGAGCACCTTTCAAATGACAATCTGGATGTACTTGTGGGCACCAGATTTTCATCTGGCAGGGCTTGACCTGGGAACTCTGCAGTAGTTCTGAACAATAAGCAGTACTGGGTATGTGATATTAAAGGTTATGGACCCGAAATGCAGCATATTATGTTCCAATCACAGCCAATCATTTTACAGTTTTGTCAGGTTAGGCATTCTAAGACGTCTATGGCACTTAACACATATTATAAAGTTATTTTGAGTTCCCTGGCCCCTAAGACATGACAGTAATATGTATATATATAATATATTGATATAGATGTGCTGCAGAAGCTGTAGTGAATTATATTAATGGGTACTGGAAAAAGCAGGTGAAACAGAAAATGGGATTCCAGGTGCTGGAAACAATATTAAATTAAAAAAAAAATATTACTGTGGAGACGTGGCAATTTTGCCTCTGGAGATGCATATGTATGGCTTGCTTCTAGGGCATATGCTCAGTCTCCAACTTTCATAAGAGCTAAAATCCAGCAAATTTTTTATATTATCTCTGTCAGACCTCAGTGGTCTTTGAGGAAGAGAATTCTTTTTAGCACTGTAGCTCTTAGAAAAGGTATAAAGCAGAAATGTTCAAAAACCTTTAACTACCTGTCTCAAGAGAGTCGAGCTTAAACCATCATTTAATCTTTGCTATGCTGAGACTAGAGGTCTGAGAAAGAATTTTTGTTTAAAGCAAAACTGGTGAATTTTGACTTCTGTTCCTTTTCTGAGAGGACAAAATTTGTCCAAGCTTGTGAAAAACAACTCACATATTTTGAGACCCAAAAAAATCATCATGGTTGCAGATATGAAGTTCAGTTGAAATAAAACCAGTCTATTCTAGTAACACTAAAAGGAATAGTTTAAAAGGCAGAGTCTCGGGATTCAGGAGCACAAATGTAGTCTTCATGACCCTTGCCTTTTTTAAAAAAGATTTCATTTTCCCTTCTCCTTCCAAATATTATAGCTTTGTGTCTTACCACTTTCTTGTATTTATGTAAGTGGCTTTCAGTATAGTTGGACCCTGCAGTCGGGCATCATTGAACTAACCTAAAACCGAAGGAGGTGGGTTTTTACTGCTACATTAACCAGAACCTGTCTTCCTAGGGAAAACTTCCCTGTTACAACTTTTTTTTCTTTGGAGTAATTTTTTCCAGCTTTCATAAAGTAACAGAGTGTAGCCTTTATTAAAACTCCTCCATGTAGTCACTATGAAAATACGTGTGTATCAATATCAGTGTGCTAAAACCCTTTGATATAATGGTAGTAGATATGTAGATTTCTCCAACTGTACCCAAAGACAAAGATCACAGATTGTGGAAATCTGTAGTACTTTGTGGCTGATGAGCTACTTGGGTATGTTCTTTAACTGCTAACAGTGAGAAGCAATAGCAGATATTGCTATATAGCAAAGCAGTTGGCAGTTGCTGAACAGCAATAGTTTCACTATAGTGGTCGGCGCTTGTTGAAGGTCTACAGCTCTTGTCTGATTGATGGCTCCTGAGTCACTGTGTACGTGGCTGCTAAAAGTTCACATGTGGGACGGCAGCCAGCTCATGGTATGGAGGCAACACAGCTATTGCTCCATTGCCAGCATAGGTAAGAATAGGAAATATGAGAGTGTATGAAATGCATGATTGTCACCAGCAGAATGCCAAAGGGGATAAAGATAAAGAGATGGAGGGTGCTGAGAGACTGACAAGTCATGCAGGACATATATTTGCTGAAGTGCTCCAAATCACAATTTCCTCCCTGATCTCCCATATGGCCAGGTCAGGTATTTATGGCAGATAATTTGGGGACATGCATGAAGCTTGGCCTGTTTCTTCTGCGTATTGTGTTTGCATCAACTTCTAAAACCTCTTCCAGCTAAACATGTTTTAAATCCATCTCCAAGCAGTGACAGTCTGCCACAGAGGAGGATTTTTAAAGCTCTGCTCACACTGTATGCATCACAGGCATGGTAGAATACATAACATAGTGCTTTGTGACCCCCTTTCTCTCTGTAAGAATATGCATGCATGTGTGGTGCAGAACTGCCACTAAGTAGTCTAACCAGCTGGTCTGCGCTTGTACTCCTCAGGCTCCTTTCTTCCTAACCTGCTCTTCATTTGAAGCTCATCATGGCTCAGTCACACTTTTCTAAGTGTGGGAGTTGTCACAAAAACAGATCCTCCTCTACGGGATTTTTAGAGCGCTGCAGAGTCTCTGCAGTGTGTTCGTGCTGGTGTGTGGACACATTCTCCCATGCTGACATGTAATGTGCCAGTCAATGTGCAACTTATATGAACAAGTATTATAACAAAAAGTGAGCAAATGTATTTTACTGAGGTAGGTTATAGTAGCTCCTGAATTGTCTGAGTTATTTCTTCTAAAATCTTTCTTTACATGCTGTACTTCCGTTTGAAGGAGAGTATGAGTAAGGCATATACTATGAAATTCTGGTTGTAGGAGTTTATTATTGATCTCTTTGTAACTGAAATATTAAAAACATTTCTTTGGTGGACTATTTCAGGGAATTTTACTTAAGTAAAGCTTAATGTTTTGACTTTTTTTTTTCCTGAAAGCTTTTCAGGCTTTTCTAGTGTATTCTTTTCTTTGATCTTCTTTTGTAATAGCATGATAGTCTCACATTTCAATAGAGAAACTGGAACTAAAGTATACATTAAAAAGTCCATAACAGCTCTCTTGCTGTTTATTTCAACAATCTTAATTAAAGAAAAACCTAATCCTACAACAGACTTGTGATTTGCCTTTTCTTTGAAGCACAATTAGTTTTCATTCATATCCCTTGATGTCAGTGAGGAAAAACTATTGGTGGGCGCATCAGTGCTGATGGGGTTCAATTAATACATTTTTTTTTCCTGAAACATATCTCACAATTAAACCATGCACACAACGCACGTGCACACACACACATATGAAAGTAAGCTCTGTATTCATGCTGCCTGCAAAGCCATGTCTAAGTCTCTCTTGGCTGCTAGCCAAGGTCTCTAAAAACCCATTAAGGCTATTAGAGAAATTATTTCTCTTCCTTTGTGAGCTGGGTAAATTTCACAGTTATCATTGCAGGAGGAAATGAATTGGGAATATATCTGTCTGGGGATGGTTGGTCCTTCAGTGGGAATTAAGCCAACTCAATGTAAAACAGCAGCTGTGTGTCAGTGCACGTACTTGCAGGAGAGAGTCAGTGGGTGGCACTGTAATATAACTATTCTGCCAAAAAATATCTTGGAAAATTGTGAAGTGCTGTCTGGCATTTGTGAGTAAATTCGTATCTTCTTGCAATTACAGGCTTTATTAGAAATCAGCTTTTGCTTTAAAATCATATGTAAACCAATATTTCCCATGTGGTGTGCTTTCCAGATGCAGAAGAACTAAGCAAATCATTCCCCAAATGGTGCAGCAGGATCACGTATGGCATTGTATGGTGACCTTGTCAGACCATAATAACAACATAAAACCATACAGTACACATTCAGGAGATTTACAAAGATGTCTGTACTTGGCCTGTGTCCTCTCCTATGCTGAACAGTTTTAGCATTTGGAATTACCAGTTCTGGGGAAGCTCTTGATCAGTGGGGAAGTTGGAAGTGGTAGAATCTCCTTTTGATTTGTGAGCTTTGGTAAGTATAGCTTATGCACTCTGCCATGTAAAAGTTCACAAGAGAACAGCATTGCTTTTCTTGTTTTTAGGATCTCACTTTTCAAATACTGTGAGCTGAAACTTTGAGTCTCTGGAACCCACATGTCAAATATATGGTAGAACAAGTACAGTAACACAAGATAAACCTTTAGCTTTCTACTTAGTCCTTTTCTACTAAGGTTCTTATCTATCAAGTAAAACAAGCAAGGTATGTTTCCCAACTTCTTGCCAGTATTTGTGTTAGTGATCTGGGAAGGACCCATATTTCCTTTCCCACATCATATACTCTTTCTGAGAGAGTTTTTTTATTTATCTTTATTTTTTCCTCCCTGAAATCCTGGCCTGCTTTTTTCATCTGTTTGTCTTCCTGATAGCTAGCAACTAGCAGTAGTCTGTGCAGAACTTTTTTACTGGTCTGCTTTTTGGTGCTGCAGGTAACATAAATATGCAGACTGTCTCAAATTATGTCCTTTGTAGCCTCTGGTCCTGTGAGATTTTTCAAACCTGACGTATGACAATTTTTAGAGGGACTTGCATGTTTTCTGAGCTTCTGTCATAGATCCATAACTGCACAGAACTCAAAGGAGTAGGACAATGGCAACTGAGCAGAAGTTAAACCCTCACAGTTTACATTTTAAAATGTAAATGCACATAGGTCTTTCCAAAGAGTGCATACTTTTTGTAAGCTATTGTTATAAAACTACCTGTTTCATCTGAGTCTGATACCAAGATATTATCCCAGTATGAAACCTCTCTTTTTCTCGAAAAGGGTAGATATAATAGCTAGAGGAAACAAAATGAAATTAAATGTGTGAACTACTTAAAAAAAGAAGTAGCCATAAGTATGGCTCCTGCAGTTACTAAGGTAATCCTTGGTGTGATATTTGCTCTGAATATCTTGCCTTTTTTTCTCTGCTTCTATTCTGTCTGGGGTTTTTTTGCCTTTGTGCTTGGAGTTCATTGTCGAACTCATTCAAAAAAATTTTCTATACACTTAATGTATCCTTTAACATAGAATATTTGATTATTTACACTTCTCTCAAGTGGTTCACTGATCTATAAAAGTGCAGGCTGTTTTTTCAGCCTGTACTTTTGAAAGGTGTAGTAAAACAGTGATAATTTCAGAAGCAATAAGTCGCCATGACCAAATGGTATATATTTCCAAGAGTTTTGTAGGAGTTTTAAGTATGACTCAGTTGAATTTCTAACCAAACCAACAGCTTGCTGAAAAATGGGCTAACTGGCCAGACGATAAGAGGGTAGAAATGCTGACCATATCTTTTAAAAAGGTTCTAGAGGACCTCTGTGGGACTATTTGCTGATAAACCTTACTGGGTACTTAGCTGGAGTAACACTGAAACAGAAAAAGGAGCTGGAAGATAATAATCTATAGCTAATCATGTAGTTCTGCAAAGCAAACTTTGGCTGGCTAATGCCATAAAATTCTTTGAATGTGTCAGCAAATGAATAGAGGGGATGTTAAGTATATCTTTCAACAGGCTTCTGACAGGGTCGTAGGTGAGAGGCTAAGCATTGCTGGCACTCAGGGTTTTCTCTTAAACTCCATATTACCAGATTTTGTTTCTTTTAAATTCTTCATTATGGAAGTCAGGAAATTGAACGAGAATTTTTTGCGAAGGAGAAAAAAAATTGAAAAAAAACCCAGCCTAGAAGCTTAGGAATTAAAGCTCATGATCATGAATTAGTCTAGCTCAGAAATCGGACACCAGGAGAAACAGAATTGTTATTATGTCTTAATGTGTCATGATTTGTAAGCTATCGTGCGATTCTGTGGCTAGTCATGCATGGTTTTTTGAAAGTTGTGGATTGATAATATCTCTCTCAAAAGAAACCAAGTAGCCATGAGGCAATGTAATATCATGGATCAAAAAGTAGCTGAAAGGCAGGAGACAAAGCAGGAACAAATGGTCCGTTTTCATCATGGCAAAAGGTTAATAGCCACAAGTTTCTGTGCTAGGTCTGTTGTTGTGTAATGTATTTATTAGTTATCTGGAAAGAGGAAGGAGAAATGAAGGAGCAACACAATGTTATTGGTAGATAACCTCTTTGCAGGTTACTTGTTAATCAAGGCCAGAGAAGCCTTAAGGAATTTCACATAGACTCAGTCAGACTAGGTAACAGTGAGGTACATTCTTTTTGAAGAAGTACAGAAAAAATGTAAAGTAATTGCATACACAGTCATTGTATCAGCCAGCAGTGTGGTGTTATATGAAATTTATTGGGCATTAATGGAAAGTGCATCTTGGAAAAAAATTCTGCGGAATTGGACAGGCCCAGATAAAAGTAGAGAGAAAGGCTAGTGACATAAAAGTATTTGAAGTGATTGTTTACCTGAGGAGGCAGATGAGAGTGGGAGTGATAAAGTATGTGGTTTAAAAAAAAAAATATAATGCAGCAGAGAACAAGATCAGGAGACGACAGTTTTCCCTGTCTCAAGAATAAAGAAGCACTTACCAAAAGGTGCCTATATAAACTGTGGAACTCAGTGACTGTGGCTGAAGATGAAATCAAGAATTTTGCAAGCTTTAAAGAGGGAAGGGGCATTTATATGGATAACAAGGATATCCAGAGTTATGATAGTAATGCTAAAAAAGAGTATTTGAAGGGATAAAAACCCTCATGCATCAGGATTTAAGGGAATCTATAACTAAAGGGATTAGGATGAGACCTTCAAGGGAGACAGATTATCCTGCATCTGTGGGGGTTTCTTGTATCTTTCACCAAAGCATCTGGTGCTGGCTACTGCTGGAGTGTCTTAGGCCTAGTGGGTGACAAGTTTGAGCCAGAAAGGCAACTCCTGTGTTCATATCTGAAAAACACTTAGCGTGTGTCATCTATGTTTGTGACTTATTTCCTCTACAGTGGGTTTTGTCTTCTGTTTATTTGCATCATGATTTTGTACTAGGTCAGGCTCATGTTTCTGATGGTACAACGTACTTTTGAAATCATTGCAATGAAGAAGCTGTGTGAGCTAGTGAGTACCCTACAGCTTCTGAAAAACCATGGTTAACATGGTAAGCAGCCAGAGGGGAGTTCCTCAGTCTTTTTCCTTATTTCTTCAGCTGTAAAATGGAAAACAGTAATATTTGCTTCCTGAAGGAAATTACTGAGGGGAATTAATTGTCAGTTATTCTTTGAAAGGTATCATGAAGTGTTATAGTCAGTTCCGTTATGTCCTGACTTCTTTCCTAGCACTGTGTTTGAACTGTATTAATTTTTTTGATGTACTGAGAAAAATACTTAAAAAAAAAAAAAAAAGAGAAATGTGTGCTGTTTCTTTCAATTTAGGAGTACTAATTGTAAGGGCGAATATTTCTATTTATCATGTGGTGGCTGTGTCCAGCCTGGGCACTTCAGAACTGTTTAGATTTTAGTAGCTTCCAGTTTTGCAATTTCTTCTCAGTGTCTTAAGGGATGACAAGTACAACTTCAAAACCCAGTAGAAAAGGAATGTTCTAAAAATTTTCTCATGGAAAATCTATATATGATTAATTGGGTTTTTCTGACTACAAAATATATCTTGTCAGAATTTTGTGGCTATGCCCATGTTTTTATCATAAAATGAACATTATTGCTACTTCATTTGCCAGTGATCCCTTTCTTCTCTATCTTCCTTTTTTAAGAATATTCTTCCATAGTTCCTGATTTTTTTAAATTGACCTTTAAGTTTAAAGCCTATGACTTAAATGTTGGGACACCTGTATTTCCAGGGCTTCATTTGGCCCATGAATCAGTAAGACCTGAGCATGATTTTGGCTGCAGAATCGTAAGAAATTTTTGAAATTCCATGTAGGAGCTAAACAATGGTGCAATCATTTATTGCATAGCATTTTTATGCAATCATATAGCAACGTAAGTTAGTATTGACCAGGTAAGTTTTCTATTTCCTGGATTTCATGAGGCTTTGGAGTGTTTACATCCAGTGTGTTATGTGAATTAATTCTAAAGGTATCACACCTAATGCACAAGGTAATTGCGCTAATTAGGCTTTTCGGGAATGACAGATAACATTGAATCTCTATGACACAAGATCTACAGATACTGCAGATTTTGTGAATTCTGAACCATGTGTTCACCTCTAAACTTTCCAAGTCTTCAGTATGTTTTTTTTTGTCCTATCATCTTTAAGATTTTATGGCTCAGATATTCAGTATTAACCATTGTTGACTTGGTTTTTATTTTTAATTTTCTTCTTCCTGAGGCCACACTGGTTTCTAGTTTAAACATAAACGTACTGCCTTCTTTTCATTTAAATCAAACAGATTAATTTGCATAAACATATTTACAGCTTCTTTTTGTGAATTTATACATTTAACTGCCTTATCTGAGAAGCAGTACTGAAGTTTGGCAAATAATTTTGTAAAACTTCTAGAAAGAATGGAGGAAGTTGAGTTTCTATGAAATTGAAAACAGTGGCAAAATTAGTAAAATTGTAATTTGTTTCACTTTTAAATCCATTTTGGCTCAGTGGTAAATTCAGGTATTACAGGCTGCCTGGCAAAAATTGTGGTCTGTCAAGTGTTTTACTGGGGTATATGACCTCTATGCTGTATTAAAATAGAGTTGAACTGTGTTCAGCAGTTGGTGGTAAGATTTTAAGGTTATGCAGACTGATTTGCAGCTGCTTCTGCTTCGGCTTTAACAGTAAGTATTACTTATGTTATTGATACAAATAGTCTTTGGAAATACTTGACTGCTTTTGAGAAAACCTGTTCAAACCTCTCTTCTATTCCTAGGTCTTTTATGTGTTGGATGAAACCAGATAATATGTCAGTAGATTGTGTTTAAAAATGACAGAACAATTTCACCAAAATAGAAGAAACTTCAGAATTTTTACCTTTAACATGATATAAAATAGAGCAACTTTTATCTGATTCCTTTTTTCCCATTTGTGGAAAGCACTGAGGACTGATGAAATGGCAACATCAAAATTATGCAGGCCTAGCATGTTCTTTTCTCATCCTTATCTTTCTTCTTGCAATGGAATTGATAATATCTGTGATTTAGTCTCTTCTTTTTTTTATTTTTACTGCTCTGTAATTTCAGAGCCTCTTGCAGTTTTAGGAAGTTGCAGAATAACAATAAAATAATGACTAAAAATACCCATTTCTGATTTTTTATTTTGTGTTGAATAGGGAAAAAAGAAGGGGTAGAAGAGTGCCAAACTTCTTTTTTTCTCCTGAGACATAATTTCAGTTTAAACCTTTGTTAGTAGCTAGTTTAATTTAATATTTAAAAAGTTGAGACATTTATTGCTCTGCCAATATAAGAAAAAAAAAACAAAACCATTTCTGTAGAGAAGTGTTGAAGCCATCTCAGCAATGGGCTTCTTTGGAGGACAGGTATTGTGCAGTAGGTACAGGTATCCCATATCCCCCTTGAAGACTCTAAGTGCTATGTGCAGCCTCTCTTGTATCATCTGTATGGCAGATAGTATATCTCCCATGTAATTCTTGTAAATGTATGCTCCCCTAGCAGAGGACATAATCATTTTGTAGTGTAGTTCTTTACTAGTCAACAACGTTGTAGTTGAAGTGAAGTTGATATTAACCCGTTCTCTGGAAGCAAATTAAAACAACTTTCTTGCAGCAACTTTTCTTAATTATTTTTATAGATCGTATAAGTAATACCTAAACTGATATCACTGAGAACGAAAGGGAAAACAATATGGAACCACTTCCCCAAAACCAAAGGTTAGATGAGGAATGACAGGTCTTTCAAACTTAAAATATGTGGGAGTGTGGGGATGTAGAAAGTGACATGTGGTGTGTGGATGTTAGGTTTTAAAATGTGTGTCTGGCAGTAAGCAGCAATTAGCTACTACTATTTCATGCAGCGCATGCCCCCATTTATAAAGTTAGTGTTTGAAGAGGCCTACAGTACAAAACCCATCGTCATTGTCCTTGCTGGGACCATGTTCTGACTCATGGAGTAATCTTGTGATAACAGGAACTGATTTATTTTAATAAAGATGTGTGTCTCTCCGTTCCCTCAGAGAGGCCAGCTCACCTGTCGGTTACTATAGCATCTGCTTCACTAAACACCAGCCTTGAGTATACACCAGCAGCTTGGAAAAAGCACTGCTACTTGAGAAAATGCAGGTCAGAAATGCCCCCAGAGATGCCAAGACAATAGTACTTTTCTTGGCAGATGCTTGCTTTGAGTATAACGTTCCAGCAGTTCTGTGATCCTGGCCCTTGTGGAATCTGTGAGCCATGGGCCTCCTGAAAGAACTGAAAGTCCTTTAAACTTACTTCATTGCGCACACTGCTGTTATCATGCCTGGTTTTCCCGTGCTAATGGATGATGACTTTTGGCACATACAGTAATCTTAACTACTGTTGTACAGTTCAGTCCTGTCCTCATTGCTCCTGAAGTAAGTGCCAGATTATCTGTGTTTCACTTCGCTGTTTCTGCTGTGAGTTTCTCTCCCCTGATTCTTCTGGACTTTGGGAAAAAAAAATTCCTATATTATCACTTTCTTCTTACTTGGGACACTGTGCTGTCCTGTCTGTGACTGATTAAAAGTAAAACATTTTCTATGTGTGTTCTTTTTAATCAACACTGTGTGTTTAGGTTGATAATGGTCTAACTGAAGTTTTCCTGTTTTGGAATAGCATTAATGACTCACAGCAGAAAGAACCAACACACACTTCAGTCTTCTGGTGTTTTTAACAGCTAAAATACCTTATTCAGAACAAAAACAAGGCTGTTATGCATGGGATCAGTAGTCCAGCCTTTTGCCTATCTCTTACTTCTCATCTTTCCCAGCTGAGAGCCCTTGTTCATAGTTCCTTGCTTTAAGGAGAATCGCCTTTTCAGCTGGCTTCATCCCCTCAGTCAAAGCCAGCAAATTTAAACAGCTCTCTAAAGTCAACATGAAGACTTAACCTTCTTGGAAAGATCCAGTCTAAGGGAAGCTCTGTTGTAAATCCAGAACTATTTTTACTGTGATGAGCACATTTAAATCAATGTCGTGGGGCATGGCATGGGTTACACATTGCTGGTGTTAAATGACTTGGCCGCAGACCAGACGCTGTCAGTAGGACTAAACAGCTTGCACAGTGAGGCATACTAATTCTTCCACTATGGTTATGGGGCAGTGCTTTCTTTTATTGCACTAGATGCAAACAAATTTGGAGCTTGCTCAGTGGTCTCTAACATGTGCCCAATTGTGCTATGTGGACATGCTTTTCATCACCTTGGAAATGTGAACCTTTCTGCACCACATCTCTTCTCCTTCTATATAAATATATTTTCTGTTACTGCCTATGGCCTTTTCTGTTATGTGCAGAATTTCCCTGATTTGCCTGTGAAGTGGAAAGGACCTGTGATTTTTCTTGAGGTGTGGTGCTCCAATTATAAAACCATAAACTAAATGAGAGCCTTAATTATAATGGAAAACAGATTAGAATATTGTCATTTGCCTTGCTGTGGAGCCAAGGGGAGATTAAAAAGCCAGTGGCCTAAATTTATGTTATTTGTATTTCTGTGAGTCAAACCTCAATCATGTAAAACAGCCAGTAGGCCTGTACTAATGGGAGAGGCCAAGAGAACTGAATCTCAAAGGGCTGTTGCCCTTAGGATATGGTACATTATGATAATGTGGTGAAGAATAATTACCAAATGTGAAATATATATTGTCAAACATAGGAACAAGCTATTCCTGACTGAAAAAGAGGATGTGAGAAAGACAGTGAATGCCAGTCAGCCAGGGCTAGGTTTCTAAAAGCACCTTCACCAAAACTGGCTGAATTGGCCTTCAGTTCTCACAGGTCAGGGTAGATCAGTGGAATGGAGTAAGCTTATATTGTTTGTATTGAAGCCAGATCTTAAAGCCTGATGCAGAGATTATAGATTTATATTTATGGCAGAGATAAGAATAGCATTCCTGATGATGACCATTGTTATGGTAAAGCCCACTTAATGGCAGTGATGGCAGAAGTGTAAGACTTCTTCAAATGGTACTAGAAGATGATACAAAAATGGAACGGGAACATTAATGTACGTATGTGCTATTAATATTGGTTATTTCTGACAAAATACACCGGTGCTTCCTTTCTCTTCTTTTTGAGTGTGGTAGGACTTTTTTCAATAGCCCTTTTCATGGCTGTGATGTGTGATGTTGTCTGCATTAATACTATGTTTGTGACATGCAGGGTGGGACTCAGAGCATGAGCAGTCCTCTGGCAGCTTTTCTCTTCATACTGGTGTCATGCCAGGCAGCAGTATAGTCTTCGTGCCCTCCTTTCCCCTGCCATTTGTCTTCAGGAAAACCATACTGTGTGTGATGAAAGATTTGTTCTCAGTTCTTCAGTCAAAACAGTAGTCTTCTCCATGGTGTGGTGTAACTGGATTAAAGCACAGGGTAACCTTGCAAACTTGTGACTTTGGTCAAAGGGCAGATACATTAAATACATAGCCAGCTGGTCTGAGTTCAGTGACAGTATTTTTATGCTTCAAGTTATGCATGAATTAAGTGTTTTGATCAAGCCTTTATTATGTGAGTGTTTACAAATTTGAATTAAATCTGCCTATAAAACTTCAGGTAAGAGTATAGCTCAAAATAAAACTATGTCCAGCTAAGTTGGTGTGGAGGTCTTGGAAGAAGACCCACTTGTGATAATGAGGCAAAATTAATTTTAATGAATTTTCTGTCTTGGGAGAGAAGAGTGATTTGGCATTGGATCTAACCAACTACAGACCAAAACTGTTAGCTGTTTGTCAAATGTATTTTACTTGCTCGTTTGCCAAATACCATACTTGTGAAATAACTTCCCCTTGAGATACTATCTGGTTTAGGTGCTATATTGTTGGTACCCCCACAGCTCTCAAAGCTGCTAGCTGTGTGTCTCAAGTTCTATAATTTATGTATCTACACACTGCTACTGCATCGTAGGGTGGAATTGTTGGCCCATTTTAAAGATGGAGAGCTAAGTGTTCAGATTAGCTTGCTCAAGATCAAAAAGGAAATTTCTGGCAGAGAAAACCACTGACCCTGTGCTTCAGAATAACATTCAAAGTGCTTCTTTCTCTGCTTTTTTTCCCTATCTGGCAAATAAATGTCATCAATAAATCACTAGAAAGAGTTTCTTTCTCTTGTTAAACTAAATAGCTTCTCACTGGCCCTGACAGAAAGTTAGCATCTTATAAGAGTTTTTCCATGTCACTGACAGAAACATTTTAATAGTTTGGGAATCATACCACTAAAGAAAAATACACAAATATATAGAAGTACTTTAAAAATTTAATCTAAAATAAAATTTGATCACTAATCTTGGATTGCCCAAATGTATGGACCACAGACTAGACTTGTAAAATCATGGAGCAATCAAAGTAAACAAGTACGCTGGAAAAATATTGCCTTTTTATGAGCAAGAGGTACAAATATTTAGTGCAGAGAAATATGGATAAGCCTTGAATTTGCACTTCATATTTTGTACACTATAGGCAAAGACAACAAACGAGATTTTTAAAGACTGCATCAAGTATACACATCTTTTCCCCCACTCACTTTTCTGCATTTCCTTTACAAGTCATAACTACATGACTTATAGCTAAAAGGTTAAACAGTAAACAGTGAAGCATTTTCCTCTTTTTCTCTTGAATTTTGTAATGTTTTAAAGGTGAGGAAGGGATAAATCATTGCCTAGATCCAGTCTTCACCTACTTCTCGGTTATAGGCCCATTTCTAAAGTTGTGTTATACATACAATATTTTATTTTGTTTTTCCTGAGTTGAATGGGAAGTAGATCTTTTCTGTTCCAAAGTTTTCCAAATGCTACCAGCTGAGAGAGGTAGATGTTGAATAAAAACATCAGGAATCATGAAATTCTGTCCACAAACTTCTTCCTCTGCAAGGAAGAGTGGAAAAGCAAGAGCTGTAGTATATGCTTTGGTGTGAAACCATCTCTCTCTCAATTTGCCCTTAGGCCAATGTTAATTGCTGAAAAGCCAAATGGTGTGAGCAGGTTTTCAGAGTGCAGTACTGCTGAAAAATAAATGTAATAAGAAAACAAGATAAATACCCAGTGCTAAGAAATGATGATTCTCTAGATTTCCTCAGTCAAGCAATATTTATCAGGTGCATTGATTTAACTAGTGGCTATTGGCAGTTACAAATGGATGATGACAGGAAACAAAAAACCACCTTCATTTGCCATAAGGGAGCTTTTCATTTTAATGTAATGCCTCTTGGAATTACCAGTGTCCCGGCTACATTTCAAAGATTAATGAACATCATCCTGTCAGGTTTAATATATCATACTTCTCTAGTACACTTGGACAGGATACCGTTCTCATAGATTGCCAGAGTTTTCAAACAACACTTACAAGAGTTTTTTTAAGATATAATTTCTGAGAGGAACTAAATATTTAGGAGTTTAAAAGAGAGCTTTCATTCCAGTCTGGATACACAGTAAATACTATAAAAATAATTTATGTTTTTGGAGAACAAAAGCCTCTTAAAATGCTGCAGGATCATGCAGAAAGTTGCATATAGCTGTGTCCTGTTATCCTGGAAGTAGTACTCCACTGTGTAAGTGGAAGGAAGGAAAAAAATTGCTCTCAGACATCAGGAATCATTTGACAACCTCATTAAGTCTCATGGGTCTCTTAAAAAAGTGTGATTGAACCAGGAAGATGTGTTCTTCATCTCTTGTAATTTGAGGAATACAGCACAGTAGATTCAAAACCTGTAATTAAAGCTGATATTAATAAGCAAATCCAAGTTGGAAAGTTAGTATTCCAAAGTTACCATGATTAAAGCTTAAAATTATTTTGTTTCAATGAGTTTATTTGATTGTCCCATAGGCCCAGAAATAACACAACCACGATTTTCTGATGTAAACCACACTATTTCTACTGTTATGATGAAATAGCATCAAGCATGCCTTCCTACAAAAGGGAATAATTGTCTTTTTCTTGAATAAATACCTTGAATGATAGTCTAAATAACATTAACCATTACTCTTTTTTTTACCACGTACGAAAGCATATTCCAAAATGATAAAAATGAAATAAACAATATTTGTTACACCTCACAAGCAAATACATTTTTCCTTCTTTTACACAAGGGAACATCTTCATTTCTGAAGTGAAATGGAGAGATTTTTCCTGACTTGTTATGTCTCGTAAGTCTCGTTCATAAATGCAGTATTAAATAGGGAAAACTTGGTTTTACCAGTGGAGTCACTCACTCCAGTGTACACACTGGAGTGTGTACACTCCTCAGAGTACACAAAATTTGATCTTAGGAAAAACAATTTCCAGTGGATGGATAGCTTTACAGAATTATTATAATAAATATGAAATTAACTGAGTTATATATGTGTTAATTTAATTAATGTGTGATTTAGCCATTTCCTATAGAATGTTCTATTAGGTTCCTGTAACCCCTAAACAAAATGTTCTATGAAAACAGGAAATGGATACACAACTTGATATTAAAAATAGTCTTCACATTAATGTTAAGGTTTTGTTTCAGGGCAGATTTTCATGTCAAAGGTGCACAACGCACCTCTGATGCTCTCTGGTTTTGATTTGCATAAACATATACCAACTGCTGTTTTCAAACTAGTAGACACAATCCTAACAAATTCCCAAAGGTAGAAAGTCCAGTGCACATGGGTAGGGGCAACAATAGAAATTAAGTACATAGTTTTAAGAAAAATTAAACACTAGCAAATACTAATAAATGTGGTGGAATTTTTGTCACTAGGTTTAAATTAAGGTCAGATATCTTATTAAAACCAGCTTTAATTCAACCACAAGTTACCTGTCTTGATGCAGAAATGATTCTGTGACATAATATGGCCTGTCTTATGCAGGACGTTGAAATACAGGTTCATGATGACTCCTGGTCTTAAATCTCTGAATAATTCTTTTCCTTTGATTAGCAGAATATAAATGCATAAATGCCCAGATGGATGAATATTTTACCTTTCTAGTTTTTTGTGGTGTTTTTTTGGGAGACCTGCATGATAAATAGTGATGTCCTTGGGCTGATTGGTTAATTTTGGCATCTAAAATTTTTGTATAAAACAAAATCCAAAAACATGTTTAGCAGCTGGCAGTAAATTTTTGTTAAAGTGTAAATGCATTTACTTTCATTTTTGGTAATATTAGTATTGTGTCATCAGTAAAGAAAAATAATCTGTGATCAGAACATCTAATGCAGCTGAAACTAAACAGTCTGCCGTGTTTGACTTCAAAACTCTTGAAACCGTTACTTTGTTTTAGAGCTTTGAAATTACTAAGCAAATGCTGGAGTTAATGCCTGGCAGAGAATTCTTACCCTGAACATGTTGTTTTGTGAGCTGCATGAGAAACAAACTTTGTGTCTTTGGCCACAGCCCCCTGCCTTAAATAAGCTTCAATGCAAACCGTGGTAAGACTGATCCACAGATGTGCAGAGTGGCTAGCACACAGCACTACTCACCTTTTTTGGGTGGAAAAGCACTTGGTCCTTATTCCTCTTTACAAACACTGTTTTTTCAGAAGGCTTCTTAGAATTTTCACATTTTTCACATTGAATTCCACTTCCAGACTGGCTGCTGGAAATTTAATGAGGCAAGATGGATGGGAAAGAACAATCTGATAGTGAGTAGTCATAAATTTGGTTTCTTTGGGTTGGGGACAAGCCTGATGCATAAAAATGTGCTTTTATTTTTGCAGTAATTGAAAAAAACAAAACAAAACAAAAAACAGCACAGCTTTTTATTAGACATACTGTGATATCCGGGATCGTACTTGGGGTGTTTTAGAATTTTCACAAATTGCTGGAAATAGCTCTTAAATGTCATTTATTCTTCTGCTGTGTAAGGCTTGCTTTGCCTTTCGAGGTGGAAATACCGATTATTTCTTCCATTCCAGAGTTGTCCAGTCCTCCACAACCTCATGCTCTCTGAGAAGTACATCACCTCTGGCCTTTTTCCTTTTTCCTTTTCTCTTTTCCCTTTTCCCTTTTCCTTTTCCTCATTCACTTCTAGTCTGCATTTGTTATTAACTGGATATTAGTGATGAGCTTCCTTCCTATGCTGTGATGCTGTGATGTTTCTCAATCTTGTGCTGCTTGGCATGCCAGCAGCAGAAATCTCTGCATACTGTGATTGGGTAATATTGCCTCCAGGAGGTTTAAGTTCTTCTCTTTAGTTTTCCTATATGACCACAGGCAAATCTTCATCTGGTCTCTCTGAGGTGTGAAAAACAGGTTAATCTTTAGATGTCTATCAACTCATAATGAAGCAGGGCAGGAAATTCAGTCTTCCACTTGTTCCACCATTTCCTCTTTTGCTAGAAAGTATTTGTTCTTTTTACCCAGAAAGCTGAGGTCATCTGCTCATGTTTCTCAACTAAATTGTTAAAAATCTCCTGTGTAGATAAGAGACTGTTTCTAGCTTTTGTGCCTTGAGCTAGTGTACTGTAAATTCTTCTGGTGTCTTACAGAGCCCTTTACAGCTTTAGTCATTATTGTCACCACTCTCAGTGGTGCATCGAGACGTTGAAGACCTAATTTTATCAAATTGAAGTGACTTTATTATGTTCTCTAGTTTCGTATTAAAGAAAAAAATATTGAAAAATATCAAAGTACTAGTGTGGTTTTTTTCCTGGACTGATTTTGAAGCGGTCATTCTCTTCTGCACAGTTCTGTGAGTTTTCTATTTTGGGCTGCAGTAAAACCTTCTGAAGTTTTATTTAGGCTTTTTAAAGTGGACTTTTTTTTTTTTTTTTTTTTTAATACCAGTAGAGCCAGTAGAATGGACTGGGTGAGGCCCACTTTCAAATCCTTTTCTTGGTGTTGCCATACTTTCACGTGTACCTCTTTGACTTTTATGTGTGTTAGAACTGTTGCACTCTGTTCATGCAATTAAACAGTGTTTAGAACAAGGACTTTGATTGGAAGATGAATGGGCATATGGTGAGAGTACAAGAGGCGAAAAGCCCAAGTTGAAACATGAGACAGTCCAAGCAGATGTAAGGAAAATCTTTTTTACCATGGGGACAGTCAAACATTGGAACAAGTTGCTTACAGAGTTTGGTCAAACTCTGTCCTTGGCATTTGCAAAACCCAAATGGATAATGTCCTGAGTAACCTGTCCTGACCTTAGAGCTGACTCTGCTTTGAGCAGAATGTTGGGCTAGAGGTTGAAGGTTGAATCTTCTTAGATTCTTTCTGTCATAAAGGATTATTCAGTTCATTCATACATATAGTTCCTGCAGAAGCGGGAACTGTTAACAAGCCCTGTAAGTTCTCAAACTGGTTCATATTTAGTTATTAACTGAAACATTTAACTATTGGCTTAGAATGTATATAGACTTTTGAAAATATATTAAGCAAAGTGTCTTTTCCTCAGGGGTGGTTCAGTTTAAAAACCAAAACAGAATTAAACACAACAGGAAATACTTCGCTTGGTGTCTTGGCTCATATAAGGCAAACGAATATTCCCAGGTTTAGCTCAGAATAGTCACCAATATTTTCATGCAAGTTCAGACATTGCAATAAATAGTCTGTGGGTAAGAGGTAAGTATATCAATTACTTCTATCTATAATGTGCACATTGCTGTGTGCCTAATATTAATAGTGATTGGAGTGAATACACCTGTGTATATGTAATTTTCCTGCACAGCTCTAATTAATTTGGAATATGTGACTGTGTCACTCCAGTAAGGTGATGCATTTGGTTGCTATATGCATGTTCGGTGAGCAGCCTCATTTGCTCATGGAATTGACATTACAGCATTCTGCTTTCAGATGCATTATCCATCCTGAACAGAACACGAACAACATAAAAACCTAAGAAAATTATTCTTCCCCGAAAGATAATGCCACATAATTGAGTCTCTGTATAGGTTGTTTGGAGACAGTAACAAAGAAATGTAAAACAGGATCCCTGAAACTAGTACAGCTTGTAAAATCTTGTTAAGCCATGTTAAAAAAAATACATTAATGCCCCCATTAGAAGCTGCAGTTTATTTATTGCATCCTATTCTTTAGCCCTAGTAGGCATAGGCTTTTTTTAATCTTCCATCCGTCCTTCCCCCTCCCCTTTGAAAGTGCACTCATTGAACTCTTGGCAATTAGTGTAATTGAAATTTATTGACAATGCGGCCGTCTGCTGAAGCTTCATTGTTCCGAGTGCTTAGTGCACAGCGCTATTGAGCAATGCCATGGCAGTGTCAGACAGCTCATACCTTGCTCAATTATATCAATGGACCAGTGACTGCCAAAGGTTCCTTTGGGGGTACGAATGTTACTTAGTGATAAGAGCCTTTCGAAACAGAATCCCTGGGCCCCATCTCTAGTGGGAGATGGAAATGAAATATGTATTTCTCTGCTGTGGAAAATTAATGTAATTGGCTCCCTTAAAAAGCTTTGACAAGTTGACCTGTTTGAAATCTGAGGAGGGCTTATACTGCAGTATCATATTATCTCCAACATAAAACCCCTCCTTTGGTGGCAGTGACAGTGGGATAAAATGGAATTTGGATAGTAGTATTAAACTTCATCTCCATTGAACACGTTCATATGTTTTTCCATTTATAGCTGCAAGACGGGGTCTTACGGAAATCCTACCTTTTTTGTATTGCCATCTAATCTTTTTTTGTTTTGATTTATACTAGTTCAGGAGAGAAAACAATGTGTGTGAGTAAGATCTCTATACTTAGCTTTTCTTCTAAAATGTATATTGAATAAAATTTAAATGATATGTCAAACGAGAATATTTGATTCAGGCTAATTCTGAAATCAGAGTTAAACTCTCAGACAAATTAATCAATATATTCCTTATAAGCATAAAGGTTTGCACACAAAAAATAAATAATAGCTTGACACAACAGCCAAAAAACAAAGATGAATATCCAGATATGCATTTTATCTTTTGTTTGAATATACATGTGTACAACGGTTCTGGGTTTTATTGGAATTAAACTACCATGATAGAACAGGAGGCATTTACAATGGACCATGTTCTGCCCAGACTTAAACATCATGCATTTCTGCTAAGTTCACTGCAATAGTGTGTTTTAAAATTAGGCAGAGTTAAACTAGTGGTTTTTTATTTCAGATAATATCATGACTTGACAATTTATTTAATAGAATATTAAGAAAGAAAGGAGCTTGCATGGGAAACCTCCACATGTAAGGATTTTATTAATTTATTATTTATTTGTCTTTCTATTTGCCTTCTTTTCAAAATCAGAGAAGAATCTTTTGTTGGTAAGAGATGGGGGAGCAATTATTCACATTGTAAATTTTTGCATAAGCGTTGTCTTTGACCTTCAGCACATGGGTGAAGATCTACTTCTCTTATTCACAGGAATTCAAGAAATATAGGATTCTGGTTCTCATATGTGGGGTTTTAGGGATGTAAAATCCTCTTTTGTCACCTAAAAAGATTTGCCAGTAATGAGAAGAGGCATCTCTGGAAGACTGAGGCACCTGCATTGGCAGAATCTTGGGTGAGAAAAATGTAAGACAGAAGGGAAGGGAGAGTTTACTTTATTTGAGGTAAAGAAAAACTGCAGCAGAGAAGAAAAAGAGATAACAAGGTAAATTAGTTGTTATTGCTCTTTAAATACAAAAAAATAAACCACCAACCAAAACTCAGATAAAGCAAAGTGAAAAAGTCTCCTTTGAATTGTGGAGACAGAGCTTGGTGGTTACTTTGTGATTTGAATTGCTTCATCTGAATCTAACCCTGCTTCTTTGCTTACCATTGCCTCCTAAATTGGAAGAGATCCTTTCCTAGTTTCAGTTCTGATGCCACCAAAATTTCTTGAGAATTTCTTTCAAGATGTAGAGGACTGTTAAATCAGAATTAAAACTAGCCAGGATTTGGCCTCAGGCCTAGGATAGTCCTGCTTTTCTTCCAGATGAGTCTTCTCAGCTTGTTGCTGCTCAGAACTTAGTAACATTTGAACTCACTTATACATTTCTAGTGCTAAAAGCTTTAGAAAGAGCTCTAGACCTAAGTAACCTAAAATTTAACCCACCAGATATAAAATACTTCAATAAATACCCTTCAGTATTCAGTCAGCTACCTCTTATTTTTAGAAAAAATCATGGGGAAGGAGTGTAAAAATTTGAAGAACTAAAGTGTCAATATTTGAATGAAAATACTTTAAGTAAATTATTTTAAATGAGGAAATAATAATTGAAAATAATTTAGTGTGAAAATAATTTTTAGTATTCAGTATTATCAGTATTATTAGTATTTAGTATTATCACAGAATATATTTGTATTTAGATAACTGGAAGTCTACCTTGATAAGCTAGAGTTTTGTATAGAGTCTCTCTGAATCTTGCACTGAGTGATTTCTTTATGTAGTTATTACCCCTTGATTGCTGGATGGTAAACTAGTTAGTAAAGGACTAATCCTTTATATTTCAAATACAAAACATAATCAAAGCTCAATCATCAAACCTATCCTCCTAGAGATTTTCCAAATGCAATCATCTTTCTTCTATTTCTCCACAAGAGAATCTTGCAGAAGATAAACATATATATAATACTCGATTATTTATATAACTTTAAATAATTTCTTTTAATCACGTTAAACTTCTGTGAATGTTGTGCATGTGATGGGTTTAAAGCTTTCATCCTAACTTCATAAAAGTTCTTTCAGAGCCTGTTCTAGAGAATGATCATTCTGAATTGCTACTAACTAATGGAAGCATGCAATTATTTTAAATGTTCCTCCCAGGGATTCTCTTGGTAAAGTATTTTAAATTCATTTATAAAAAATTAATGACAATGTGAATTTAACAACTTCTGAATCTGGGCTGACTGGAATCGTTACATAGAGAAGATTATTCAAATATCTTCATTAAAAGTATAGTATTGAGATGCACACTTTTTTGCTTAATAAATTGCTCTTCTAAATTTCATAATATTGCCACAGAGTGAAATATACTTTACCTTTCAAATCAATAGGCTACCTAATACTTGTTTAAATAGTCTGTGTTTAGTCTGAGGAGCATATATTGCTGCTTTCCTTCCATGCATTCTGCATACTGGCAGATATAAAGATCTGGCAACTTGCTAGCAGCTTTAGGGGATAAATATGGTCTGAAACAACATATAGTAGGGCTGAAAGTATTTTAAAGCACTATTCTTTTTTTTGATTCCCCACTGCTGCCAACATAGTATATTATTCTAGACATTTTGTGGATTAATTAAAATGTCCATGGCATTATCAGCTCAAGAAATGGGGCAGGGAGCAAAAGAGAGAGCGAGCTGAAACTAAATATGAGTGTCTTGTACATGAGTACATGTACATCTGGAGGAAGAAAAGGATCCCCATAGCTCTAAACCTGGTTACATCTGTTCTAAAACCTCATAAATTTCTGCTTAGCAGTCCAGCTGGGCAGAATCTTAAAAGAACATCAAATAGATACTCATCTTGATAAAGCAATTATGTTGTCAGTTCCCTTGATCAGCCCAAGCTTGACAAAGCATGCTCCAAACTTGTAATTTTAGCCTAGAGCTCACAAAACTTGAAGAGGTGATCTGTGGAAAGGAATGAATTATCTAAAGATCTGGGTTTTCATGAATCGTTCCTTAAGCACCAAATCTTGGCCTGCAGTTATTCAAAAGTTGGGCGGTACCAGCCCTGGGGAGGAGAGAGAGGAGAATATTTAGGCAGTGAATGTATTGTTGCTCCCAGCTGACAGCTCCATACCATAGCTGTCAGCCGTGACATCTATCTCAAGGGCGTAACACTTTTCAAGTTCTTTTGTGTCTGTCATTCAACTATGGACACACTGTGTGAAATCCTGGCCTTGCAGACAAAACTCTTGCTGACTGCTCGGATTTCATGCCTTCTGTGTGGAAGGTTATTTCTGAGGCTATTTCTGCCATGTGTATTCCTTAAGTTGCACCCCAGGCCTGAAAGGTTGGAGTCTCCAACCAAGATGAATAGGCACATGAGTTAAGCAGTTGTGCAATGAAGTGGAGAAGAAAACTTTGTATGAGTCTTCCCTTTCATGCTTGGACTGGGGCTTGGCTGGGCAACTATGCAGTGCTCAATGAAAGAGAAAGAAAAACTACAGGAAACATTATGCATGAAAAGTGTAACTTGTAATCATGAGATGTGTGTGTAAAACAGCAGGAAAATCCACATACTTACATACTACTTAGGCTAGGCTTTGCGTCTCAAACTATCTATGACAGTTATGATTGTGGAGGCTTTATTGTTTTGTTTTGGCTTATCTTTCTCCTGGAATTAGAAAATAAATTCCTAACAGATTTCAAGTTGAAAAAAAATCTTTCAAATTCTATTTTCCAAGCCAAAATAATTGAAATATAAATTTCTTATTTTTACCTAAGTCTTATATAAACATCATGAATTTAAAATTATTTATGCAGCAAATGTAGTATGTTTTGGATTTTGTAATGTTCCGTTAACCAATGAAAGATGGCAACTTGTCAGGGATACACATATTAGATCAGAATAGTACTGTGTGTTTCCCTTGAAGTTTGCTAGTTCACTGCCTGGTGCTTTCTAATTCATGCTAGTACATAAATTTGACACATTGAAGTATTGAGTATTCAGCAGTAGTAGGTCAGTATTCAGTATTAGGTTTCTGATAGAGCAAATGCAGTCCCTTGGCTGTCCAAGAGTGTAAGTGGTTTGAAACATGATCACAATGCATGGGAGGAATCCTTCTAATAGGCACTAGAGAGGGTGGACATTTTTAAAGGATAAAAGCATATGGTAGTCATACAAGAAGGTGTTCCTTTGAGACAGAATTAACATGAGATATTGATAGTAGTTTTTTTCAGATTAATATTAATATGTTGCATAGGCATTACTAGTTTCATTTGCATTTACTTAATGCGTTTCTTCCAAGGTACTTACTTTCTCAATAGGGATTGTCTTCTAATAAACAGTGTGACCAAGTGATGTGTGATATAAGATATGTTCCTGCATATTCTCTGAAAAACATGCTGGAAGGGCTGAATTACCATTGCCCGTTATGACAGTGCAGAAATAACCTGTTGAAAGATTAAAAATTCTGTAGCATTCTTTGTAAAGGCATATTGAAAAACTTACAGTAAAGAGTAATACTGGAGTTTGTAGGAGCTTTTATCTTTTGGCCTCCCATCATTGGAGTAGATTTTACATGTTTGCCTGTGCCTTCGCAAGCTTCATTAGAGTGCTCTTTCGCAGAAGAAAACGAGAGATGCAAAAAACGCATCACAAATTTTAAAACAAAATAAATGTTTTGTTTAGTAAAAGGTTGGTAGCATTTGTTAAGCAATGAGTTTTGCTTTCTGGAGTCTAGGAGGACAACATTTGCCAATTAATTGAACTTACACAAGACAGGTTACTCATAATTTGAATATCAGCAAGGTTTAGTATAGCTTTGCTTCATATTCAAACCTTACTCTTCATACAGCTATTTAAGAAATACTGCACTGGCATGAAAAACATCTTGATGGCTTTATGACAAAATAGAAATTGAAAAGATGCATGTAAATGACTTTAAACAATTTATTGCTATAAAGATAAAAACACTGTTGTGGTGCTGGGCAGTATTCCAGTTGTATCAAAATACTGAGTTTTCTTATAGGAACTACTTAAGCTTTTAAAAAAAGTAATTGTCTAAGAGCCTTAAAAATATACCTGAAAAAAGGTGTATCATATTTAGTGGGCTAGCTATTAAAAAAATTATTGTTAATGTGAAATCTGGCCAATACTTTAAATCTGAAATATTCATTTGACTGAAATGGAGGAAATTATTCTATAACCTCCTGCTAGTGAGAGGGTTTTATTTGTTTCCTTTTTTGCCTCATGTTACAGATCTTTTGCAGGTCTATGTCCTGGGTTCTTCTACCCTATTTTGGACAATCAGTCCTAAAACCCATTTAGCACAGAATCCTGAACCCTTATTTCTTCTCATAGGGCTAAAGGAACAGGAATTACATTCCAGACAGAGAGTATCATGCATTATGCAGGGTAATATGTGTAATGCAGGGTAATATGCATCATGGAAGTGTAACATTACAAACCAGAAAAGCAAACAAACAAAAGCTCCTAATATTAATAAATCCTCCTAAAACTAAGCCAGAACAAAACAAGCCTCAAATCAGCCAAATAAAAAATAATAAACAAAAAAAGACTAAAAAAATTGCAATAAAAAATTCTTGGCATGTTTCCTTTTTAGGATGTCCAGGGATATTGTGTCATAACTGAAATTTTGGTCAATCACTATCTGTGTTAAACGAGTATAGTGTGAGAAACAAATATCTTATTTTTTTTAGTTCTGTCTTTTGTTTTGCTAACTCTGATAGACCCTGAAATAGTTTTCTTTCCAGTTTTGTGCTGAGAACAAGAAAGCTGTTCAGGTTTGCCAAAAAACTACATCATCACTTTCTCTATAACTGCCTGCCATAATTTGAAGAAGTCTATGGGGTGTGTTGCTTGCCATAATGTAAGTAATAAAAACCAGAGGTTTCTTTAGTGTATGTCTGTATTTGCTATTACATGTTTTACAAGAGGTATTGGCAGCGTAACTAATATTGTATGTTTTCTAGTATAGGAGGCAACTAATGGCATTTTTTGGTGTTTACCTGATTTAAGAAAAAGGAAATTCTGACTTGTGTTTGGAGTTCTGTCATCCAGACTATTTTTATTTATTTTTTTTAACATTTTGTAGGGGAAATCAGAGGAAAGTGTTAACTGATTAGTCTTGATTTCTAAATTACATTCAGTTAGAAAGGTTTTACCTAGTCTACTCTCACTAAAGTAAGTCACCATGCTGATAGCTTTGAAGGGGAGTAGAAATAGTCCATTATGTTTTCAGTGTGTTTTCTCTTCAGAGTCACTAGAGAAAGAGGAATAGTTTTGAAAGAGGCAGATGAATTTAGAAATCCCAAAGAGAACATTTATAGCCATTTCTTAGTGTACAGGATTTTTATATGCATTAGTATAAATAGTGCTGGCCTGCTGGATTACAGTAAATTTACTGAATTTATGTATAAGCAGTCTCATGTAGGAAAACAAATGCATATCAATGTGACTAACCTACTCTGAAATTTCTCCATACCATCCTATAATAACTATAAATATGGAGCAGAATGATGTTAACCTGATTTTTTTAATACCAAAGACAGCAAGTGGAAAAAATGTCATAAAATCAGATTTTATGTGACTGTCACAACTTGTCACCTATGTAATTTATGCTGTAAAAATATGAATACAGCAGGATGCTATACATGATTTATAAAGATATAAATAGTAAACAGTGCTTGAAATATATATGTATTTGATTGCTAGCTGCTCTCTAACCCCATGTGCAATGCTGAACACTGAAATTGTTTCACAATTTTTAACTTTTTGTCTCCAGCAAGTCATTCACATTGGAGAGGGGCATTGCTGAACTGGTAGGCAACTGTGAGACAGCTAAATTTCTGAAACCTAACAATCAAGGAAATTTAAAGAGTCGTGTAAATACAGCCTCAGACTATTAGTAAGTGGCATTGTTGTCATATTTTAAACCATAACAATCTAGAAAATGTAGGGGCTTTTTGACAGGTGTTTTTTTGTCTGTGTCGAGGAGCTCCCTGGCTGTACTTTTAAACAGTGTGAATTTCCTAAGTCTTGTGAGGAAATAGAAAAAGGTGTGTTTCGCGGGGGAGGAGGTAAGGGAAGAAAACTGCCATAATTTTTAGGGGTGCAAAACTTTGTTTACAACCTATGAATGTCATCAGTGAGTTGTGAGTGTGCTTTCTTGGATATCGAGAATGTATTGGTATATATAATACTAGATGGTGTCTCTGTAGACTGGTATAGAGCTCCTGATATGGTATTGATCATGAGATCTTTCATATAAGGGATAGGTAGGCATGCCAGTAAGTAAAGTTCATTCACTATAGTTCCCATGTGAGTCCCATTACTGATTTCTATGCAACCTTTGTATGGCTTTGTTAGGCATTAAGAGCAGATCTTGGTCTCAGACATAGACATAGAGACATTTCACTAGCTTTTTTCCTCCTTTTTTTTAACCATTCTTTGACCGTTCTTTAATTTGGGAGCCTGTACAGCCTCCCAAGCCAGTCTGAATAATAATAGTAATAGTAATAATGGATTAGGTTTCTTGAGCTAGGGTATCAAATGTTGTATATCTTGGGGAATATTTTAATGTCACATTATTTCCATCTCTGGGTAATCATCTGTCACTTTAAATACCAGTGTCAAGTAAAGACTCCAAGTCCCTCAGGCCAAAAAATTCATGCTTTCCTCCCCTATAAATTAGGACACATTAGGACTTACCCTGTCTTGCAGTTTGTTTTTTATCCCACTCTTGCTGATGATGACCACGTGAACAGAAGTTCTTTGTTGAGGTGTCTAATGTTTAGTTGTCTACTTTTGTGGAGTAGGAAAAGGAGGCTTGGATGATACCTTGGTATCTGGAAGAGGGCCTAAGAAAACCTCCTGTTGTCTGTCCCACAGCTGCTTCCAAAGGCTCAGGTCACTTCATTGCTACACTCTGGATTGCTTGTTCCTTTCTAAGGAGAACCTTCTAATGCAGATGGACTTACTGGCAGGTGCCAAGAGAAAGGTAATGCTACTAAGGAGGTCACTCACCTGAGTAGAGGACACTTGCTGTATGAGGGGGATCCCAAGGTCTCTCTTTTCAGACATCTCTCTCATTTTCATAATATGTTGAGAAACCATGCAATAGTCATTGTGAAGATAGGCTGGAGCTGTTACTGGGTATTCAGTGTCAGAGTTGATCAGTTATTGCAGATTAGTGGAGGTACTAAAATTTTGTCAAATTTGTAAACAGTGAACCTTGCGAACCTTGTTCAAAACTGCTTGTTGAGGAGACATTTTTTTGCCACATCAGAACAAATCCATTTCTGCAAAGTTCAAATGAAGACAATGATTTACATGACTGCATAGAACTGCCCATCCTTCTGAAGAAGACTCTCTGTGTTTGCTAACATAACATTTTTCTTGCCTCGCAGGAAGTCTGTCAGAGCTGACATGTTGCATAACTTTCATTTTGGCCTCTGCTGCAGGCACCATCAGAGGAGAGAAGTGCTAGCCTCCAAGCCCATAAAGACCCTTCATCTGATTGCCTGACACCTCTGGCTCTGCAGTTTTCGTGGAAGGGACAGATAGTGAAGGGCACTGTAAAAAGCAAGTATAGGTCATCTTTTCTCTCTTTGCCATTATTGCTAAGCCAAGACTAGGGAGGAGAAGAGATAATGGAGAACCCCTGAAAGCACAGGAAGACCGAGTACATTGCTTCCAGGGAGGGGTGCAAAGCCTTGTAGGAACTGTGAAGATTGTATTAATTATGGATCTTTTATGGACATATGAAGAGCAGAGAAGCTTCATGCGGTTAGTAATTAGTTAATTAGTAGTTGAGATTTGATAAGAATATATATATTAGTATACTACCTGTTAATCAGCAGGAGCTTCTAAAACAGGGGCCAGGTTTTTTGTATGTCAGGCAGGGTTGGCACAGTAATTTGCACATTCCTTCCTTAATGGGAAGTCAGAAGATTTGCCAAATGTGTAATAGAAATACAGTTTTTTTTCAATGGGATTTTGGCATCGAGGTAATGATTTATTTTTTTATTACTCATGATATCTGAATATTTGAGACTGGTAATAGTACTATCAAGTGAGAAATCTTAAGGCCTCAAAATTTAAGAGGTCTCCTCACATCTCAGAAGGAGCTAAAGCGATACACTGATTATGCAGAGGATATTCTTTAGCTAAACATCTTGTTTTGTACAATAACACAGCACAACTGAATACAAATGAAAGGCCTGGGACATGAACTAAAACATCTGGTGGTTCTTTCAAGTTTCCAGCTGTTCAAACTGTTCAACATGGCCATTTGTGGCCATGACTCTTCCTTTCATGAATGTGTATGAAGAGAGGTCTTCTTTGCTACATTTCTCTAGTTGGATATGTAAAGTAATAACATGGGTTTTAGGCTTTGCTCTGTGAGGTACTTCTGTCCTGAAGTTTAAAAACTTTAAAAAGTAAAAGAGGGTAGATTTTAAACTAAAAGAGTGTAAATTTAGACTAGATATGAGGAAGAAGTTTTTCACAATTAGGGTGGTGAAACACTGGAACAGGCAGAGAGGCGATAGATGCCCCATCCCTGAAAACATTCAAGGTGAGGTTGGACGGGGCTCTGAGCAACCTGGTCTAGTTGAAGATGTCCCTGCTCACTGCAGGGGGGTTGGACTAGATGACCTTTAAAGGTCCCTTCCAACCCAAAGATTCTATGATTCTATGAAGCAAAATGAACTGCCTTAATGAATACGACTGAGAACTTCACAGCAGAATACGCCAAACAGCTACATTATTAGGAATCGTAAGATGTGTATTCATCCTTGCTTTGCTTTTTTGGATGCTCTATATCAGAACACTGAGTATGGAGTTCCTGAAGTGCAGGCTAGATAGAAGCACAGGATATGTTGAAAAGATCAACATTGTTGCAGTATATTATTTATGCTATTAGTTAAAATTAGTTGTTGGTGTTTAAGAAAAATTTTACATCAGTGTATTAAGAATGAAGGCTACTTCTGTGGTGACTGAATACAGTGTACAGTTACTCAATCTACCATTCCACACAATTACACAGCAACATACTGCACATGCATGAATGAATTTTGCTGTTGCATGAGTATGCTAATACGTTTGTCTTGAGGTGCCACAACTTTTTCAGCATGGTGCTAAGTGTATGGCAACTTTTTTTCATCCTGTCTTTACCTGGCCTTTGACTTTTCCATGGAAGTTCTGAGAGATCTGGACCTCTGGGCTCTGGGGCTTTCATTAACATGGCCAGAAGACAAGTCAAGACAAATAAGGAGGTAAGGTGCTTATATTGTCTTGAGAGTATTAAAATTATATTTCTGTGGTCTCGAGAGGTATACTTTCAAAAGTATTGCTGGTGTCAAGAGCAAGTTGTCCAAGTGGCGGTTCATTAGCCATTCTTCTCCCAATGTCTCCAGCTAAGTCATTGGAAGGGTTTGATAAAAATTTCTTTCGGAGCAGCCATGAAATTGCTTCCTGACTCCTCAAACCACTGAGGCATAAGACAAATCTTAGAGCCACCATCTAAAAATATACTAATGTGTCAGAGATGCATATTCCATCACTGGAAGCAGCACTGGAAGCCCTGCATCCAGCATGAGGAGGTCCTGAATTGGTATGTTATTGGTCCCATATAGGCCAGTTGTTTTCTCCACTGATGGAGAAGTTTTAATGTGTATAGAAAGGAAGTCAAAATTAGTGATTCCAGCTGAGCTGATGGACAGGCCTTTCATCCCCGGATCCCATTTTTTTAGCTACCAGTAGACAGATTGGTTCTGTGGTCCATAATTTACCTGCACAGGCCAGTTGGCTGAGGTAAAAACTTGCCTCCAGCTAGGCAAGTTGTCTCCATATAGACAAGTTGAAGGCTGCTGTATTTACAGTATGAGGACAGGAGGCACTATACATGCAAATGACCAGGGCCATACTTTTATATAGTGTGTCTTCTAGGACTTATATTACAGTCCTCTAATACTATAATAAAAATCAGTTTTGTCTTCTAGCATGGAGACAAGCTTCAGAAGCCATGAAGTGCTCATCATTCAGGTTTTCTATAATTGTCTGTGACTAATGAGTACAGTAGTGCCGTGGAACTCTTATTTTTGATGTATGTTTAGCCCATATTTTGGATGATTGTATAAAGAGCATAATGGTTTAAAAAAATGTTTAATATACATTAAGCATAAAAGATTTTTGGAGGTCTGCTGGAGTAAATATTTAAATATATATTTAAATGATTTTTTTCCCTAGATCTATGTGTTAGAGAGTTGGTTCTCTTTAGTAGATAATTATAAGTCAGTCTGAATTTTTCCCTCAAGGGGGTTTAAAAATGCTAACACCTACTGAAACTGTATTAAGAACCATTGTCTTCATTGTCTGAATATTTTGTCATCTGTCTCAGCCAATCGTCAACTTAAAGGTGGTTTATTTTGTACATCTAACATCAAAAGAGGTTTCTTTGGTAATATTTAAAATATGTGCTTTGCTTTTTTTTTTTTTTTCTTTCCCACTGGCACAGTGTTTTGTATGCTAAAATAATTTCAGGGGAAGATCTTCCCTTTAGAAACTCACTCTTCATACATATGCCTGAAGTCAAGAAAAGCATACTACTGTTTATTCCATTAGATCACACAGCCAATTAATCAAGATTTGAATGAGTATCAAGATGTAGCCTTCATTCTGTCTGCTTATTAACTTTCATTATGTGTAAATCTAAGGTGTAATTGTTAACAGGATGGATTATGCTGTAAAGTGTTTTTTTCCTATAACAGCATTCCTTCACATGTCCCCTTATTAAAGCATACCCAGGGTGATATATTATGTTAAGAAGGTTTAAAACATAAGGTGACAATGACCTTCCCTTTAATTAACTATGATGGAAATAAAGGTGAGAACAATGATGATGAAGCTCTGCTGGAGACCATAAATCATCTGCTGCACTGGTTAGACAGGACACAGCTACAAATATAACCTTGCAATTCACAGGTTAAATAGCTCCTCCATTGTGCTGCATTCACTATGTTTTTGTTTACATACATACAGATAACTTCCATTTTGTGGAAGTGTAAAAAATGTCTTTGATCAAACGATGAGTTATTTTCTGAATATACTTGACAATACTTAAGTATTTTATTTGCTAAAATATTACCCAATGTTCCAGCTTTTAAACAGCAAGGTGGTGTATGCAACAATGGAAAGCTGGAATACTTCTGTGTTTTCCTCTGGAAACCTGTACTGTTAAGGACAGAAGGCAGTCTAATGTTTTATTGTAAAAGAGTTCTTTGTTTCTCCTAGTGATTCGGGGCTTTCACTTACTATGTGAGACAAGATTGCCAATTATATTTTTCAAGATCTGAAAATGGTTTCTAACTTATTTAAACAGTTTTAAGAGCATATCACACGTTCTTAGCAATAAGATTACTTTTTCTAAATACATCACTTTAATTCTTACAGTCCTGTACTATTTAGCATACAAAACAGAGTTTGTGATGTAATGGGAACATTTAGATTTGAATTGCAGTTCAACAGAAGTCATAAATACATTGACTAGTGTCAACTACTGCACAATAAAGTAAGCAAGACTTTTGTCACCTTAACTATCAACATTGCAGAAAGGACATTAAGGCCTTCCTGTTCAAACTGGTACGTGTTGGATAATCCTGTAAGATCAGAATAGATTCAGAAGCTTTCCTATTAGATTAAAAAAATCAAACCAAACCAAACCAAAACAAACTAGTGAAAGTACTACAGAATGTATTACGCTTTCTTTATGTTCTCTTGATTTCGCCATGAATATGTGCTCTCAGTCTTAGAGACTGGTAAATCAAAACTTGGAAAACAGAAAGTATGGTTTAAAAAAAAGTGCTAGAAGATTTCAAAGCAGATGTTAACAGGTATTAAGCAATAGAATTTTGGGACGTTTTTGCAACTGATAAGAAAGAGGTAGGTCTTGTAGAACTGAAAACACCTGAAAGAAATAACAGCAGAAATCCCAGAATTAACTGTCTGTTCTTTTCTGTGTTGTAATGCCAACAGGCATTGCTGGGGTAAGTTTTAGGTGGTAGCTGTTTTTTTTAAAATTTCAAGATAGGAGCATGGAGGTTTATTCTAGGCTATTTCCCAGCTGCCTGACTTTAACATGTTAAGATAAATCATCAGAGCAGTTTTGGCTTTTTGAAGTGCTGAAGCACAAATGAAGGGATCATGGATGGAGAGCTAGTTGTCTGGGAATTACTTTTGAATAGACGGACTTCCTAGGGCAGTGAAATGTTACATAGTTAAGTCAGTATATTTGATTGTGCCTTTATGTGTCTAAGCAGAGTGTGTAAGAACGGGAATGATAATTCTTATTGCTTCAGTATGTCTTGTATGTAACACTTCGACAGAACTCTTTTTTTTTTTTTTTTTTTTAGTATGCAGTCTGCAGTAGTCCTTGTTCTGTGTTTGCATGTGGGTAGCAATGTGCGTAGGTCTTGAGACAGGAAACATTCCTGAGCTTGAAATCAAGTTTCTTTGTGTGCTGGGGAATGTGCAATTGATGCACTCAGCATTCCATGTTCATCTTTCCCTGGCTATCCATTCCACAACACAGTGGGAACATTACTGTAATATAGCTTTCTCAGGTGCCTTCCTGCACATGTTGAGCAAGTAACAGGAATGATTGGGGCATCATCATTTCCAAATATGTCAGTGATATTGGGGAAATGATGAGGCAAGATACCTCCAAATGGTCCCAGTATTACTCTGTATTAGGTAGTTCTGTAAGTCAGGTGATAATGGCGATAATGGTGATAATTCCTTCTTAGCACACCTTTAATGCTGAGTGTGATGTTTGCTATTTAATCAAGAAATATCACACCGATGTGGGGAATGATGCTCAGCATTCATCGCAGCTCATGTTCTTTAACACTACTCAATACCCTGCCTTGGTTAGTAGGTGGTCTTCGATGCTCCTAACCTGTCCTGACCTCAACACAGACAATGGAGGAAGAGAAAAATTCTTTCCAGCTCTACAGGCAGATGATCCTGGAACAGAAGAGTTGTTTTCGTGCTTTAATGTAGCATAGAACAACAAATGTTCAGAGCACCCTCTGGAGAGAGAAGTAATAGAAAAGCATGTATCTAGGTTAGGCAGAAAAGCCCAGCTATTGCCCAGTCCCTAACAGACTAACCTCTTTCTAACTTTATTTGCACACTTAATGTGGCCCAACCCCTTTGGATGTCACTGATCTCCTTGAAACTCTGAAGACTTTTTTTGAATTAGTTACTCCAGCATTTCTATGAGGAGAACTTCAGACTCAATCTGCTTTTCACAGTCTTTGGATCTTACTTTATATCTTAATAAATATTTCTGATGGAGAATATTATTACCATACAAATGTAAAACAGTATTTCTCAAGAATAACACTCTGGTGCTGGTGCGACACACATTTTACAAAAATCAGTGGAGTCAGTGGAGAAAAATGCTGATGTCAGAGCACTGGTGAGTTGGTGATGGGGTAAAACACTGTAATGGGATAGCAGAAGTGTCAAGCATTAAGGGCAGAGCTGGTGGGAACCAGAGGCAGATCCTAGCTTGCTTTCTTCCTGCAAGAATGGCAACAGCCTCCACAGTTTCAGGCCAGAATGCAAAATCCATTTCCTCAGTTTAATTTTCTCTGAAGTAGCTGGCCAATAGTCAATCTCCCATAATTAATAAGAGGAAGACTTTGAGGGGAAAAAAAGAAATTACTTTGCTTCTGCTGCTGTAACCTCTTCTTCTCTGGGTCTGTAAACTTTTTGGCTGTTGTGACTGAGTTTGACCCCATCTTTTCAGGAAAAGAATGATTTTTTTTACCATTGGTGTTAATTCATAATAAGAGTGCTTAGGTATGATTCCGTTCTACTACTTTATTGCCTTTTTGGTTGGCCTTTCTATTAGAAAGGATACCTTTCTAAGATGCTTTAATACCTGGTTTTCATAAACTTGCATTCATGCCCTGACCTAATTAAGTGACGAAGTTCCATAACGCTTGGTATTTCATAGGCCTCCCACAAATCCTTACTAATTTTTTCTTGTCTGTACATTGTCTCCTCCTGGCCCCCAAGTTTTTCTCAGTATTTTATTTTCCCATTCTAATAAGTGCTCCAAGACTTACACCCACGTTGGAGCCAAAAGTAATTTGTAATTAATGTGGTGAAGCTGAAAACTAGTTTTTCTCAGCACTTCTTTTGACTTTCATGTTTTTAATATAAAGGGAGATTGTTGCTAACTTCTGTATTGGAAATTTGGAAGACACATGGATAGCAGTGAACAAATGATAAATAAGGTAAAGAAGGAACATAAACAAGGGGCAAAGATCAGAAATGAGGAATTGAGCATGAGGCTACTTTTTAAAGTATCAGGTTGGCTTGTTCATGACAAGGAGAGGGAGCAAGAAATTATTGCAGATTTACTCATCTAATGACCATTAGAAACCTAGGAAAAATTCCCATGAAGATGCGTATGTATACAGTTATGAAATGTGGTTAGGTTTGTTAAATCTAAAATAAACATGGCTTATTTCTTCTCTGTCAAAGGAGAAACATTTCTTTTTGATGACTGCATTTTTGTTTATTTAACTTCTGATTTTTTGTAATGGATTTGAATTGAATTGTCTTGTCTTACATTGGAATCCCAACTTATTAAAACACTTTGTTTTTTGGGCAGCCAAACTGAATACATATTTATAGGCACATTAAACTTCCAGAAGGTTTTAAGGAAAAAAACCTAGACTGGGAATCTGATTTGGCTCATGTCATAGTTTCTTCCCATAGAATCTCTGAAAAGACGTGAGCTGCATATGCACTTCAGTGGCAGAAGTCTGCTTTTGTAGTAGTTTTAATGAAAGCAGTAACATCTTTTGCATTTTTAGAAAGGTGTAAAAATTGTAAACAAACTTTTCAGTGGTATGCTATGGGAAGCTGCATAATGTTATCGAGCATATCTCAGTGTGTTAAGTTCCCGCTGTAAAGTGGGTTTCAGCCACTGAGCTGAGGGACCCAACACATGCTTTATGTCCCTGATCTGTACATCTGTGGGGGACTACATTGCATACCAATTGAGACTAGTTTCTCAGTAGGTGTTATGTATATACTGTATCTACATCCTCCTAATTACTTAAGATGAATTAGATGCAACCAGTGTTTTAATGTTGGACTAGGTTGAAGTATATTTTTTCAGGAAATGTTACTGTCTAAGAAAAAATGCCGTTCACCTCACTGAATTCTGTAATGTAGACTCATACCTAGAATTTGTAATGAAATGAAAAGTAGGTTTTTAATATTGTGGAGGGAGGGAGATAGTTATTCAGGTTTGATGCTGGGTTTTTTCGCTTCTGTTGAGTCCTATTTAGGACGGAGGGCAAGAGGAGTTAGTTTCATAGTTTAAATTCTAGATATCATTGTAAGGGATATTTCAGGTAAGTGATGATGTTTTAACACAGCTTTTCTTAGGTTTTACTTGAAAAAAAAAATTGAGGGTTATTATTTAAATCAACACATGTATCCTGTCCCCTTGAGCTTTCTGAAATATGATTGAATTTGGTTGTAACTTTTTGCTTTGATTCCACACTAGGATGAGAAGAAAGCTTTATGGATTGTTAATACAATGGAAGACTATTGAAATCACTGACTTTGGATCAATCCCAGATTTTGAAATCAAGAATTTTTGGGAGCTGTCAACAAAACTTCTTTTCTTTAGTTAAGGAAGTGGGAAAATGGGAAAGCCTCACTGACTATTACACTGTAGGAAAAGGTTACCCTTACAGGACACCTAGTGTCAAAGTTTAATCTGGTTTCCTGACTTTGGGATGAAAAATGTTGTTCTAGACCCTTTATCCAGACGAGTTTGCAAGAGTCTTGGAGCTTTTCTAGGGAATTTTGAGATTTTGTTGAAAATATGCGTAGCAAGCCTAGTTGTCACCTAGTATGGTGGCTGAATATTTTGGTTTACATGCTCTTTTTTTAAGCTATGAGATGATAGGAGAATCAGTCAGGTGGCTTAGAATGAGAGATGCAAAGGGTAAAATAACAACATGATTAGAGAGTCCAGTAAATCAAAACCTCCTACCCAAACACACAGTAAAATCATCTGTACTATAGTATTAATTGCTGTCATAGTACCAGTGGGATGGTAAGAAATTCTATTCTGAATCACTAATTAAAAACAAAACAAAACAAAGGTGGAAGGAACTAGAATTTGTAGTTGAGCAAGTGAAAGTCAAATCAATTTGGCTGGATCTTTTTAAAAACAGATTTTGCTTGGTTTGTTACCATTTCAATTTTTTCCCATACTTGGTGCTAATCAGGCATGACAAATAGGCTCACCTTTGAACACACTTTGCACTAATAATGTCATAAAGTAACTCCCTTTAATTGGTACCTCAGGCCACTGTCATCAAACAAGCTCATAAAAAGAAACTAGTGACAGCTTTCACTTCTGCTGGATTTATGAAAGACTTCTCACCTATGCCCAACCAGTGTGTGTTTACATTACTATTCTAGGTTTGACCTTTGATCAAAGCAGCAATATATTTTGTGTTCCACAGTGAAATCGCACCATCACTTCAATTCAGACATTTATTCTTGCAGTGCACGGCTATTGTGAAAACTTTGCACTTAGAAAATACAAAGGGTAGCTTACAGTCAGTCTTGCAGTTCACTATAATGTAGTAAATATGTTTTGGAGCCAGATACATAATTTAAAATTAATAATTTATTCCGCAGTTGAGATTTTTTTCTTCACAGATTGTATAAGCAAAGACTCTCATATGTGCTCATTGTTCAAAACTATTCACCCGATAACTTCTGTGAATAATTCTTGGTCTTGGTCTGTAGCTCATTCTCAAGGATCTCATTGTGAATATTTGATCATTGAAATTCCAGCTCAGTGACTCATCACCTAAATCATATGGTATACTTCTGCCAGGATGGAGGAACACAGCCCTTAATTTTCTACTTAATGATTCAGAAAGTGGTGAGCACTTGTCCTCTGAAAGTCAAGGCCCTTTATCAAATATCCAGAACTTGAGGTCTTATCGTAGTCATTGGTTTCAGCAGATGTTGGAGGTAATAACCGGTAAATGCAGATACAAAATTCTTTTTTTTAACTATTGATTTTTAAATTAGATGCTTTGATGGATGCTTCTACTTTTATGTTCTTTTTCTGCAAGTATTCCAGGCAACTAACAGATAACAGTGAGATTATTCAAAGTATATTTCTGCAAAACATAGGATTTATAGTAGCAGAAATTCCTGCTAATGTCCAGTAATACATGCTCATGAATTGTATTATGAAAGTAAGAAAGAGTTTATTTTCAACTTTGCAGTATAATTCTCTCTATCTTTATTTGGGATGACTCACAGTAGAATTTCTGATCTTGACTCATATCAAATTTCAAAGAATATTTAGATTTTAATTTCTAGGTTCTGCAGGCACACATTTGTCATCATGATTCCTTTAATTTTAGAAAGCCAGAAAAAGATGTTATTTCAATCAGCTGTGGTTTTCCTCTTTAAGGAACACTAATTCTTCCAATGATAATTTGTTTTATGATGTAAATTTTATGTGAACTGCATTTTGCCTGCACGTATCCTTTTTCTTAGTAATGAATATTGTTAAACTAGAAATAGATTTATTAGTTTTAAATGAAAGTGGTTTATTTGATCTGTCCATAAAGCCTTGGTATTGCATCAATTTTCCCTCTTTCAAACAACTTTATTTCAGAGGTTTTCAGTACAGCATAGCATTTAGAATCAATTAATTCAGCAATCAGTGATACTTACGGTTATAGAAATGTGCATCAGGAGTTAACAGTGTGTTTGGAGTATAACCATGTATCAGTTTATAATTTGCTCTATACCCATAGACTTGGGTCTGACTTCCAGACGTCTTTATAGTTGACTTCCCTGTGTTTCAGGATCTCAGGGTTGATAGGGACCTAAGTCAGTACACAAAGAGGAATATTAGAAAGGAATTAATGATTCTCAGAGTCTTAGTTCTTCCTTTTTCCCCTCCTTGTTGTAGCGTTGAGAAAGTTATTTCAGGATTTTCTAATTTACCAATCCATCTGCCCTTCTCTTGACAGTCTGTATAGATGAGTTCAACTTTGGTGATACATAAGCCATGACTCGATTAACCTCTTTAAGAGACGACACTCCTTGTCAAATGCATAAATGTACTGTCAGAATGACAGGTTGGATACTGTTCTGACTGTTGTTTATAGCATTTTATTCACCATTGGTGACTTCTGTTTTAGAAACTACTTGAAGCTGCTGTATATTCTTATTTACTATATTGGTAAACTGTACATCCATCAAACTTAGACCTAGTTTTAAGCAGAATACATGTCTATCATAAAACTATGCTAATGTATTAAAAAATTTTACCCATGTTTTACAATCATGTAAAAACATTTGTGTACTCATTTTGAGGAACATATATATTTGAATAGATATATTTGGAACATTCTGCAGCCCACAGTGTTCAGAAAGAATAATATTAAAAGATTTCACTCTAATTTGAAACATTTCTAGTTGGATTTTAATGGTGTTTGGAGAAAAAGTGACATAGTGACTTTAAATTGATGTTGTAAAAATAGCCTGTAAGTTACTAGATATTCAACATTAATATAGGTTTTATTCTTTTTTTCCCTGTGGATAAAACTTTTATGTAAAATGCTATCACTTGCATAGTTTATACTTGATAAAAATTTCAAACAGTACTTCTCCATATTTGGGAGATTTAAATTTAAAAGTTTGCAAACCAGTCAGGTACGGATACGAGATACGGCAGTAGGCACATTTGGGAAAAAATACTCTAAATAATGCCACAAAATTTTATTTCCTAATGTGCTCTGAGGTTTCAAAATTCAGCCATCCAAATATGTGAAAAGTCAGTATGGAATAGAAATATCTATTTTTTCATACTGAAAAATTCAAAATATGCAGTTAAATAACAGTTGCCTTTAGCTAGATGAATTCATTTGAATAAACTATTTCTCAGATCCAGTAATTCCCAAGCGGGGTTTTTGGTCTGTTTCATTTATGATAGATTTGTTGAAAAGACTGGAATAGCTGGAGAAATTCCATCTTCCTTTTTCTAATAAATTTCCATGTTCAATGTTAGACGAGATTGACTATTTTCTGTTGATCAGTGCTGTTTTCAAACACGGGGCCTGCCTTCACCTTCGAGCAAGTTGATAAAAGCCAGTGCGGGGAGGAAGGTGCAAAGCTCCTGCTTTGGGTTGGGGGAGAGGAAGATTAGAATGAACAAAATTTAGGTTTAAATTCTCATCACAGCAGGCAGTAACTGTACCTATCAATATAGAAAGTGTATGGCAAGCAGCTTAAAAGTGACCTCAGTGGTTACTTCCATTTGCAAATTTCATCTACCTCGCAGGGCTTCTTTCTATAGAAAAGAGGACGGGAAGGGAGTGCTAAATATGAAGAAAAAAGCACTAACTTCCTGCAAAGCCACCAGACTGGAAAAGAGGTAATTTTGCCTCAATCTATCCTGCTTCAGTAAGCCAAATGACTTGAAAAAGTACATTGTACTCTGACGTTTTCTTGTTCTAATTTATTCAGTTGACATTGGAAATATGATAAAGAAACCAGTCAAGGATGCCTTGCTTTGTAAACAATGCAATAACAAAGTGCTGTTAAAGATTTAGAATTAGAAGGTAGTGCACTAGTTTCTTGTCTCAATTAACAGGCGCAGTTCATACAGTCAAATCTCAGTCTTTATTAGATATATGGCAAACTAAATTTGTGCTAGTTTAATGGATTTCTCTAAATTGCTCCAGGTGAAAAGGGATGTTCTAAAGTTAATATATTAAAAAACCTGTTTTTCAGATATAATTCTGTAGAGATTTATCATGAATGTAGGGTATTTTGAGTGTGAAGTTAAATCAAGGCAAAATCTCTCCCATTTCCTCCCCTTACTGAATCTTTACAGAATCTGTTTTTCTGCTGGGACAGATGGCTCCTTAACTGCAAGGCTGATGCAGCTTCAGGTCACAGGGGGAAAGATTTTTGGACAAAAAAAGACACCAAACAGATGGTGAGTATTTAAAAAAAGTTTTCAAACATCCTGATGTGTCTACAGGACAGCAACAGAGAAAGAGGTAGGTATGGTTGGGGCTGGCCTTACTCCTCTTACTGTGGAGGAAGAAGTTGGTACAACAGTTCATGGATTTCCATCCTTCCCTCTTTTATGGTAGTGTGCAACTACAGGTGTGGCTTGTGCAGCCTTAGTAGCTGCAAAAATTACCTGAAGGAGAAATTCCTTTCTTCCAAAGCTAATGCGATCTAGTTTTCAGATGGTGTCCAGAAAAAGAATATTTGTCCTTTGATGTTTTTAATTACACGTACTTAGAGTAATGCTTTCAAACTCCTTAATTGTAAGAGTTCCTGCCTTAAGTATCTAAAAATTGTTTGCCTTTGATGAATGCAAATATGATAAAACACGTAAAAGTATGTTAGCACTCAGAACTGCCATAAGCTTGCTTAAATACTGTTTGCAGTAGATATGAATAATTTTTAATATATCTAAATTTATAGTGCACTTTTTAAAAAGGTGGTCTCAGTATATCCTCCACATTTAAGCATGTTCTGCATCCCCACACTTGTTCATACAAGTGACAGAATTTACGCAATTAAACCCATTGATTCCAGTGTAGTACTGTAAGAGTTCTGTATCAAAACTGCTACTTCATATCCATTATTTATAACTACCTTTTTACCTTTCCTGTATTTCTGCTGTGTCATAAATAAACTCAAAGTACAGCTCCAACTGCACATTAATTAAACACTGAAATAATATTTCATTGTTAAAATTTTTTTTTTCCCCTCCTATTAATCACAGATACTTTTGACTGTGTTTCTTGTTTTCCATCTCTGGTTGCCTACCGATGTTGAGGGAAGCACCTTTGCCCCAAATTTAGCTCTTTTCTTTCTGAATATGTTTCTATGTTTATGTAAAATGCATGTTTAAAAAAACTAACAACACAAAACACCAAAACTCCTCAGAGTAATCAAAATAACTCCCAGTAACTTGTCAGTATTTTTTTTTTAAATCTGCAACTCCATTAATCAGTAATAAAGGAACAGTTTTAAGTGGGTTTAGTATTTTTGCTTGAAGCTTGTAGAAATTATTACCTTCATCTACGCAAGTGTCGAAACATTAATTTGTGTCAAGAACATGTGCTTTCAGTACTTAAAACAAGACTGGTTTTGTGCTGCTGATCTGCCTTGTTGTTCGTTCTTACACTTTGATTGTCTGGAAAGGTCGCCCCTCTCTGCTATACAAAAAAAGGGCCAGCCATAATTTCACCACTGAATGAATGCATGTAGGGAACAGTCATTCCTGGCAGAGAAAGGCTGAGCCTCCTGACATTGTTCTCTTGACAAATAGTGAGTGTCCTCCCTTTCCACTGTCTGACCTTGACTAATTGTGTAGAATTGGTGCAGCTGTCCCTGGCTCATTCAGTGCTGCAACACAAGAGCATGTAAGAAACTTTAAGCTGCCATCATAAAACTCTAGTTTGAGGACTTCATCACAATGCGTGGTGCTCACTTTTTTTGTTGTTGCTATTTACTTTCTCTGATAGCATGTTTTACAGTCATGCTGTGTTTTCTTCTCACTTGCTTTTGTATATGTTTCAGAAATCTGTAGAGCGTGGTAAGAACGTATTTCTAAAATAGCTAGGTAAAAATGGAAAAATACTTATAAAACTAGCAATTAAAAAATTATAGGGGAAATCAAACTTACCTAGAAAATGAGTGGACAAGCATGTTTGTACGTTTTTTTTCCTTCTTACTGGCACAATCTACTGTTGGAAATTCTTTCAGTAGAAAGCTTCAGTTTATTAACTTGGAAGTTGAAGTATATAATCAGAAAAAGAATCCTAGAATCATAGAATTTTTGGGTTGAAAAGGACCTTGAAAGGCCATCTAGTCCAACCCGCCTGCAATGAACAGGGACATCTTCAACTAGATCAGGTTGCTCAGAGCCCCGTCAAACCTGACCTTGATTGTTTCTAGGGACGGGGCATCTCCCACCTCTCTGGGCAGCCTGTGCCAGTGTTTCACCACCCACACTGTGAAAAATTTCTTCTATCTAGTCTTAAATCTGCCTTCTTTTAGTTTAAAAACATTGCCCTTTCTATCGCTACAGGCTCTGCTAAAAAGTCTGTCCCTATCTTTCTTATAAGCCCCCTTTAAGTACCATGTACACATTAACAGAGGGATAAAATTTTTGGTGCTGCTTTTAAATATTAAGCCTAACTGAATGTTTTAATTATCATGTGTACAAAAGCAAGCAAAGTATTTTTCCTGTACAGGTAATTTTTCCTAATACAGGTAGTGGTTAAATACATATTAATGATAGTATAATATATTGATAATGTAACCTGGAAATTTTACTGGCAATCTCTTGAGAATTTTTATTATTTTATTTGCTTAATTAGAGTGAAAATTTGCCTTGTGAAGAGGGACAATTCAATGTGTCTACACCACTTTTAAGTCACACTTAGCTTTTAGTGTTAGGGTTAAATGGACTTTTGTTAAAATGGTAATCAGGTCTTGTATTTGGGTAAATTCCATTCATATAAAAAGAACCATCGGCTAGCTTTATTTAAGGTGAACATAGTTCAGTAAAATTCGATTTGTCATCTACTGTGTCTTTTTCAGTCATGTTGCATTTTGGTGTCAGATTCTTTTGACAGAATTAGCAAATTTCTGCAAAAACATCATACAAAGGTGAAGACCATTATTTGTCTACCCTGCCTATATTGTAAGTCTCTTCAGAATAAAGAGAACTTCTGGGTCCTTGGATTGTGTTCTTGCCAACAGGACGAGAGTTCAAGTTAGGCACATGAAATAAGAAAACCAAAGAAAACCTCCACAAGGAGTTATCTGCAGGAACAAAAGTCTCAGATTAGGTGGCAAAATACTTATTGAAGGAGTGCAAGTAGCAGATGAATTTTCAGAAGTAATGAGTATTTGGTGGCTTATATTGACCTGAGCATGTCTAAGTCAGACAAGGTTCGCAATATAGCACTTTATCCCATGGACTATTTTCCTGGATCTGCTCCAAGGAGTCTGACTTGCCATGATGAGTAGGAGGACTTACATAATTGTGTTCATGAGATCTTTCTTCCACAAATACTCTGCCATTGTTACCTGTGTTGACAGGCAAATCAGGTGTTCTGCTTGGCACATTGCTTTCTCCAAGGAAAGAATGGCAACATGTGGCCTGAAGTACTGCAGGCAGACATTTTAATTATGATTGTTTTATGTTTCTAGTATTGCAATGTGTTAGCAAACACTTAGAATTCTCTTTAAAAAAACTCCCCCTTGTCCCTCCTACATGTCCCTGGCACTCTTTGGTGCCAGCTTGTGACCTGTTTGAAACATTTCCAGTGAAATTAAAATTTAGGAAATGTGTTGGTTGGCTAAAAATTCTGTCCTGAATGAGACTTGGTAGTCTCACAGCGATGTTGCTCAACTGTGAAGTGCAAGTCCCTCCTTGGTTTAACCTGAAGGCACCCGATGGCCACTTCTTCCCTATCACCCTTATAAGAGCCTTCTGACAGACCTTGATGTCTCTCTGACTTCTTGTGTAACGGAGATAACAACCTCGTGTTACCTGACAGCCTGTTTTTGATGTCTGAAAATTATTAGCTTATTTGAAACTTGGAGCAAGCTGTATTGAGAAGAACTGACAGATGTTGAAGGTTGTAGAGTCGTATTTTAATAGCTCATATGTGGAAAACAAAGCTTGTTTTATTTTGTAAAATAGCAACAAAGTAAAATACATATAAAGAGAATTTTTGTTATTAATGACTACCTATGGTATCCCTTAAGAGCAGTCATGACACCAGGGCTCTGGTGTACCCATGCTGCTGGAGGTGAACTGACTGCCTAGGGCCACGCTGAGAAGTGGGGTCCAACTTCTCAGACTCCTACTTAGCTTCCTAATAGGTGGACGAACAGTGTGGCCCTGGTTGTAGATCAATGCTAAGCAGTCCTTCAACAACAATGTCAGTTTAAGTCCTACTTGAAGCTGCAGGTTTTTACCTTTGCATGGCAGTGTGCTGCCTTCCTGTTTGTGCCAGCACAGATGTTGCAGGGACATATCAGAAGACAGTCAGTGAGGCTTATGCTTATGCTTGTCCCATTTTATAGGAAGTTAAAAAAAATAAAAGGCTGGAATATGCTCAAAGACAAGGGATACTTTCAACCCTGGTCACACTGACAGTCTGACAGTTGCAAAGGCAGTGCTGGGGCATGTGAGTGTGTTGCACGTGGACAGTAATTGGAAGGTGTTTTGAAGAAGAAATCTTTAATCTGACTTCACTGCCAAACACTTTGTTCTGTGAAAATGCACACACTGGATGCTTTTAACTGTCGGTCTTTCAGATTTTCTATTGTGTGTAGATTGGAATATGATTAGTGAGACACCACCCTCGTGCTGCCTGTCTTCAACTCCTGTGTGCGTCTTGATTTCAGGCACAGAGAAACAAGCTTACTCTTTGGAGTGGGTATGAATGAAGCAGAGAGCTTGCCTTTTTTTTTGCGTTTTCCACTCCTGTCTTCCCAGCAGCAAACTAATGTGTTTGGGAGAAACAAGGAAACAGAGTGATAATATTTCATGGTTGTGTTTAGGTATACCTTTGCAAACTTCTCAGCTGTGCCCAGCAATATAGTACTGACTGAGTGGTATCTGATGCAGGGTCTCCTACTATGTTTACCAACAGCCTTAGAGATGTAAACTATCAAAAGGTAGTTTACACACTGACCAACCTAGTGTCCTTCTATGATGGAGTAACCATATCAGTGGACAAGGGAAGAGCTATCAATGTCATCTGGACTTCTGCAAGGCAGAAGACATGGTCCCCCACAACATCCTTCTCTCTAGAGAGGTATGGATTTGATGGGTGGACTATTCAGTGGATGAGGAATTGGTTGGATGGTTGCACTCGGAGAGTAGTGGTCAATGGCTCAATGTCCAGATTGGTGATGAGTGGTGTCCCTCAGGGATCCATGTTGGGACTAGTACTCTTTAATACCTTCAGTGACATAGACAGTGGGATCGAATGCACCCTCAGCAAGTTTGCAGATGACACCAGCTGAGTGGTGCAGTTGACATGCCTGAGGGACAGGGTGCCAGCCAGAGGGACCTGGACAAGCTCAAGGAATGGGCCTGTGTGAACCTCGTGAGGTTCAACAAGGCCAAGTGCAGGGTCCTGCACCTGGGCTGGGGCAACCCCTGGTATCAGTACAGGCTGGCGGATGAAGGGATTGAGAGCAGCCCTGCTGAGAAAGACTTGGGGGTACTGGTGGATGGAAAGCTGGACATGAGCCAACAATGTGTGCTCGTAGCCCAGAAGGCCAACCATATCCTGGGCTGCATCCAAAGAAGTGTGGCCAACAGGAAGGGATTCTGCCCCTCTAACTCTGCTCTGGTGAGACCCCACCTGGAGTCCTGCATCCAGCTCTGGAGCCCTCAGCACAGGAAAGACATGGACCTGTTGAAGAGGGTCCAGAAGGGGGCCACAAAAATGATCAGAGGGATGGAACACCTCCCCTATGAGGACAGGCTGAGAGGGCTGGGTTTGTTCAGCCTGGAGAAGAGGAGGCTCTGGCGAAACCTTAGTGCAGCCTTCCAGTACTTAAAGGGGGCTTCTAAGAAAGATGGGGACAGACTTTTTAGCAGAGCCTGTAGCGATAGGACAAGAGGAGATGGTTTTAAACTAAAAGAGGGCAGATTTAGGCTAGATAGAAAGAAGAAATTTTTGACAATGATGGTGGTGAAACACTGGCACAGGTTGCCCAGAGAGGTGGGAGATGCCCCATCCTTGGAAACATTCAAGGTCAGGATGGACGGGGCTCTGAGCAACCTGATCTACTTGATGATGTGACTGCTCACTGCAAGGGGATTGGACTAGATGGCCTTTAAAGGTCCCTTCCAACCCCAAAATTCTATGATTCTACGAAAAGGGGTTTGCTAGCTTCTGGCTGGGAAACAGGACTCCTTGAAATATTTATCTCTTTTTTTTCCTTTATAGAACATATAGAAACTTAGTGCTTCCAAGAAAATATGCAGGTCTAAAATAAGTGGGACAAGACCACAGGAAGAGATGGGGTAGCCATGTTATTCAAGGGAAGATGGGGTAGGGATGGTTTTTGAACATGTGCAGGCAGGATCTTTCTTTCTTCAGTGTCTCTTCTGCTCCTTTTTTCTTGGGTATGTATTCACTAGTTATTTTCATTCCTTCCTTTTCTGATTTCCCCTCCCTGCCCCAGTCAGAGGGGTGAGCCAGTCCTGTTTCAGCTTCTCTAAAGTCTCTCTGCTACAGGAGGGAAAAGAGAATCACTGGAGACCTAAGTCAGAGCAGCAGTGAATGCAGGTTGTGGGCAACGGTGGAAGAGATACCACGTTTTACAGATTGGCACAATGTAAATAAAAAAATGTAATGTTTTTAAAAAAATAAAACTAATTTTAAATACAGGTTTTCTGTTGCTTGACTCAAGAAGCTTGTTTATCATACTAGGAAGTCACTTGCCTCTGGTTCTGAGAGTCCGGCTTCACTCCTCAGGAGACTGGAACAGGGCTGCAGTCTTTGCATAGCAGGACTTCACACAGGCTCCCCAAACTCTCTAGTTATGCTTGGAAGTATTGGTGGACAATATTCCACAGCTGAATTCTGATTCTTCCTCAGTGGGTTGAATAACCTTCCTGAATGCTGTCTGTCTGCCATACATATGCGTATCTTGTTCATGTTTGAAAGGAAATCCAGCCAGAATGACTTTCAGACCACAGCACAGAAGTTGCAAACTGAAGAGCTTAGTTTTTTTATTTAAGAATGAACACTGGTATTAATTAGTTAGGCTCTGAATAAAAGGTTTTGTGAGCTTATTGGGCAGCTGGGCACATTCAGCTCTCCTATCCTAAGTGTTTTACAGCAGCTTTATTTATCAAGCAGAAGTAAAAATCAGGAAGATCACATTTTTTCTTGGCATTATACTGCCTGCAGTGTTCATGGCATCCCATGCACAAAGACAGATATGCATACAAAAGTAGGGATAACATGCAAAGGATTACAGAAGAGCTAGCTAAAGTATTTGATTTTCATATGTACAGGCACATGACAGGACATGACTTTACAATGAATCTGTTCCTTAAAATCCTATGCGCCATATTAACTAGAAATTCAAATAAAGCCTTGCCTTTGTTTCAAATAGAAGAGGGATTGGCATATTTAGATTTAATGCTTCTAAGTTCTCTTGAGGAAAACAAAGCACCAAACAGTGTTGGAGTGCAATTTTCTGAGTAGGAAGACAGTGCTGCTCAGAGACAGAAGACAAATTATTATGTGTCTGATTTCTGCAAATCTTCCTTCACAGGAATTGTAAAAGCCAAGTGCTGAGGAAGACATGCAAGGGTTAATATGATTTCCATTCCAGTGAGTTTTGCTTGCCATTATTTTCTTTTTCTTTTCTCCCTTTTAACTGATTCATAGCATAAAATCTTCTTGGACACCTAATTATCAAGCCAGCTCACAGTCACAGCTGTCTGCTTGGAGAACCCATTAGATGCAGCAGTTGAAGCCTCCATAATTCCCCAAACTTCCCGGTTGTGAATATTAAGAAAAGATTTTTACATGTCATATGCAATTCGGAGGTGGTGTGAATGGCGTTGGAAATGACGAGCTCTGAATGCTTGTCCATCACTCCATTCACTGGTTACAGGTGGTCTCATTTTCCACTTTCAGATATCGGCTAGCTATGACAGCAGGCACTTAATTTGCATGTTCGACAGACAACAAACGGCCCTGTGCATGTCAAAATAGGTGGTGATGCGTGACAGTTCCTACACAATACTGTCTCCTCTTTGCTTGACCTTTGACCTCCCTGCATGTCTTCTTTCACAATCGGAAAAAAATGCACTTTTCGGCTTTGGAATAAATTTGATACCAAATTGATTATTTTCCTTTCTTCTTTTTATTCTTCTTTTTCCTCCTCCTCTACTTTTAAAGTATGCATGCACCCAGACTTTCATCTTAAAGGCTACAAAACTCTGCCAGAAGAGTCTCATAAAATTTAAAAATAGGTAAGCAGTAAGGACAGGAAGCCACCTTGTTAAAATTCATTGTAGTTAAATTGCTTGAAAGTTCTTTGTAAATGCAAATGTAACCTTTAAAAGAGACCTTAAGTTGGGTTAATATTTGTTAAAAATAAAGTTTTTTTAAAAATCATAAAAGTCCTTTATGTTCATTTTTCCTCAGGCTGCATATCTATCTTTGTATTTGCAAGTTGAGTAGTTTAGTACACATTTCATCAAGACATTCCTCCAGTGTTTTTATGGCTGCTGTGACTTGTACTAATGTTTAGTAAGAAGAATCAGTCTTTTAGCATCTTTAGAAGCACACTTAAAGCTTGCAGTTTTATTTAAATCAAAATACTGAGAAGTGATTAAAGTACAAAAATCTTTGAATGATCCAGCTCTGTGCAGTTTATTGGGTTTTTCGGTGTCTGGTTCCTGAGGATTGCAGCTTTTTGTGTGTGCTGCCTCCTGGTTAAATCATATTAAAGGGAAAACTAAGGCAAGCTGAATTCAAGCACAGCTCAGCATTGCAGAGTTCACCCAAGCACCTGAATGTTAATTCCAAAGATACACGTTTCCCCTTGTCTAACCAAGAATGACCATAATACTCTAACAGATCTTATCTGAGCTGCAGCTCTTGTTTTAATTAAGAATTAAATCATGACAGCATGATAATCACACCTCAGGGGGGTTACAAGATTTGAGATGTGGCTGTGTACCCAATACCCACGGGTGTGATTATTCTGTGATGATCCCACCCCTACCGACTCATCCGGTCCAAGGCCTCAGTAGTGGGCAAAGCACATTGCTGTTGGCTTCAAATACTGAGTTGGATCAGCAATGCACAGTGGGCTGATGATAGGCAATATTGCATTGACATATATTTTCTGTTGTTTTTTAATAGACTGCACATTTTTCTTTAGGATTTTTAGACCATTAGAAGACTTGGCAAGTTGTAGGCATTTTGCCCTCCCCAAAGTAAAATCTCCTTCATGAAGCAGCGCCTGGTGAAGTTTGACGGATATGGAACTTCCATGTTAACTTAAGATATGAGATGGTCTCTTTGACGTTTAGCAGAAGTGCTTACAGTGTTACCTTGGTGAGATGCTTCTGACTTTCTTGTTGTTTTACACAACTTGCTGTCAGTTTGAACGGTGGCTGAAGCCAGCAGACCAGATCTGACTCCTCAGGAGCGCTGAAATATTTGAACATAATTGATCAGTGAAGAGCTCAGACTCGTAAATACAATTTATATATGAAGTTATAATATGCAGCAGGACAATTCTTTTACCAAAATCCATTCCTGTTGCTAGCGTCACTTGTACTATTGATAGGTGGACTCTCAGAGCCCTGTTTTAGGTATTAACTTGCCTAAACTCTAGTTGTGTAAGGGATGAGGGAAGAAGGAGTTGCTGCTGAGAAATGAGACAGTCCCAGCTTTTAGCTCCAGGTGATGCTGGGACAGAGCTGCAATGGAGCGGCTGCTCTGTGTGGTTTAGCCAGTGTGTACGAACGCTCGTTTCCTTTCAACAGGAAAGTTTGTTGGGAAGAGCAAAATGAAAGGGAAGGTAGGATGGCCATATCTCCTGTCAGTGAGATTGTCTGCTGACAGCACAGGAAGGCATTTTAATCTTTACCTTGTGTCTGTCCACTAGCGTTAGCAAAGATGCCGTCTGAGGGAACAACTGTTTTGCTTTGAGGGAAACAGCTGTTCAAGCTTGGGCTGCTCTTCAACAGTGTTAAAGAGTTGACTGAACTGCTAGCTCTGCTCTATCCTAGTCAGAGATATTTCTGAGGGTAGATCTTAGACTTTGAGATCAGATGACTAATGAGGCTGCAGTAATTTATGATGGGAGAAGTTTTGTGGAGGAACCAGGTCCAAGGCACCCAGAGTGTCTTGCTCTACAGGTCTCTGTAAGAATAGAAAGGCTTGAATTACAGTAGAGTTGAATGTAAGCTGTTGCTTTCAAGTATTTTATATAAATTTTATTCTTCATATGTCAAGGCACTGTTAAATAATACAGTGGTTTATCTGATGTATTTACTGCAGATCATGGATTTCTGAACAGAAATTTCATAGGTTCCAGTATCAGCTTAACAGGCTGTATGAGAGCAGCTGACACACAGGGTAGCGTAGACTGCGGTGGAGCTGAAGTATCTGCCTGTGTGGACATGAGCCAGCAGCTGTTAGTCTCTCAGTGGGGCTTGCCAACTGAGGCTCAGTGCTCTGCTAATGGCTATCCAGCTTCTGGATCTGACTGGTTTGTGTCCAGCCAGCTCAGAGCACAGGCAGAGGAGGGAGGCAAGCACATGCTGTGCAGTGGTCCATCCACAGTGGATAGATTAGAGAATTATATCCTTAGAGAGAACAAAGTGTGTTCAGAGGAATAAGGAAGGGAAGAGGGATGCAGCTAGCCCTGTAACCATGTCAGATGGCTTATTTTTCTCCCCTCTGTCCCCCCCGCCATATTAACCAAGGAAAAGGTGAATTAGGTGGAGTATCAGCAATGAAATAAAACCAACAGTGATGTGCAAAGAGCCTGTGCTCTGTCAGCTGTGTTTTCTCATGCATTTGCATGCTTTGGCATGCATCCCAAGGTGCTCTGGATGGGTAGTCTGCTTTCCCAGTGGAAATTTGCACCTGTATTTGGTAAGAATTTGTGATGAAATGTCAAAGTGTGAGTGAAGTCCCAAGAAGAGGGGAATTGCTTTTCCAGAAATCCTTTCCAAAGTGGTGTGATGACTAGCTGCTTTGTTCATGAAATGGTATTTCTTCCTTGACTTTTGTGAATAAAGAGGGATGCAAGCCCAACACTCAGCTATGCAACCGTCACTTGAGTGACCATTGTTTGAAGATCTTTATATACAATTTCCAGGCTTGTAATTTCTCAGGATTGCTTGGGAATATCACACTCATGAAGGTCCAGGTTTTCAAAGCTTTTTATCGTTGAAGTCTTGTTGTGCAAGACTTTCTGGATGTCTGAGAATGTAAGGTAATGAATTTTTTAAAACCGTGGGGGGCTTAGGCCTTATCACTTTAAGTGAAAACAAAGCTGAGAAGATAAACTTACTGTTGTTAATTCAATTAGTAGAAAGTGATGCATTAAAGCAATAGGAATCAAGATTAGTCTAGTTTATTTTCTCCTCAGATCTCAGGACTGTGGATACAAGGCTTGAAACTTCTTGGTAATCTTTTTGTTACAAGAAGAGACGGTTATTGCAGCGCTGTATTTGTTACCAACTAGTACAATGAAATACAGCATCTAGTAGCATTAAAAGAGGGTAAATTTTATGATCTGCTTACTACCAATTTTTTTTTTTTTCTTTCTAGTGTAACCTTGCTAGGTAAATAAAGAGGAAAGGGAAAGACTGTGACAATTGTTGTTGGATCCATGGGTGATGCAGTTTCATCTACCTGTCTTCCTCCTTTCAATTCAAGGATGAATACTAATTCATGATTAATTGCTAAAAGCTCATTAAAATGTCTTTTGCCCTAAGTTTGACATTTTTCTTTTTGACTTCTTTTTAAATGTAATTGAATGGTAAATTTAAATTAGTAAATAGTAAATATACAGTGTACTTACATACTAAATAAACTTAGAGTGCACATACTCTTCAATGTGAAAGAGGACTAAAACAAAAGAGATAAAAACTGTAGCATCCAAAAAAGATACAAAAAAGTTTTTGTTTTTATTCTGTTTGGCAAAATCTCGCAAAATACAATTGTAACACAACTGCATCTCATTTCAGGTTAGACTCTGTTCCCTTATGTGAGATCTGGAGTAGGCAGCATCTGTCCAGCACCTAGCTCTATGGAGCCCAAAATCTTGAAAATCTTTTTGTCAGTGAGAACAGTCTCAAAAGTTTCAACTTGCCCTCAAAAACTGGCCTAAAGCATATTGATGTATCAAAAGGAAAGACTGTGGTTTTTTAGTTGCTTTAGCATAGTTGAGGTTTGTTTTCACTTGTTAAAATGATAAGATCATCTCCACTTGTCTTTATTTGTATATATGGCGTGAATGAAGGAAATACTTCTGTTCCTCTTTCTTCTCTTCTTTTCTCAAAGTGTTTGACATAGAAGCCCTGGAGCATCATGCTCGGGACATCCAATCTACTGTGTAACAGCTCTGGGAAACTGAACAAGATCCAGAATTTAGGTAAGAAAACTGTAATGTGCATGGGTGGGACTTACCTAACACATTTTAAAGTCCTGTGTCAAGTTTAAGTTCATTAAGCTCCTTCTGCAATCAGGAGACAGAGTGTGATTTGTTTCAGGAAGGGGTCATAGATAGCTGAGATAAATCTACCATTGCCTAGCAAGGGACCGTATACCACCGTCTCAGACTAGATGCAAAACATTCAAATGTATGTTCGGTCATACACGTTTTCTTGCACATATTTATTTTCAGCATAAACAGTTGGTACTACTCTGTAACAAGAAAGTCCTGAACAGAGTATGTGAGATAGTTTGTTATCATGGAATCACAATAATTTGTTGGACTTCTATGGTGTTGGAGGTTGGAGACTTATGTGAGGGACATGGGAGATGCAATCACAAAATGGCTGCATTGTTAAAACACACTGTCTAGGGTTGTTATGATGTCAGAAAGTCTGATGATGTCCTTATTGTAATTCCCAAAGGAAATGGAGACAAAAGACTTCTCCATCTTCAGGTATGCTCCTTCTTTCATAAATGGAAAAAGATGCAAGTTTTGCAGGTTGCTCTTCCCAAACTGAGGTGTAGCTTTATCACTGTTTATCCTGAAGTACTGTGTCTGAGTTAACTAGCTAACTGAATTAATTAGCTAACTGAATTATCAATATGTAACTATAAGAGCCTTTCACCAGGGCAATGGTGCATATACACCAGCAATAAAGTCAGCTCCCAGTTCAGTGGAGCACTTCTGAACCTTCACCTAAAAAGCACCATGAGTTTCATCAATGTCCTTGTCAATTTAGGGCTTCTTTTTATCTGTTTGTTTGTTTGTTTGCTTTTTGAAGCAGGGCTCCCCTCCCCATTTTGACAGTACATTTAAATTATAGCAGCCCTAGAGCTGGCCCAAACTTATTTGTAGGTATCCTACTTTGTCTTTGTTTACTCTTTCTTGACTGTTGATGTTTCAGCTGTCGGCATGCACATAGCATGAATTTATTTTTGTTTTTAAAAGTTTGAAAAGGAGATAGAAGCCTACTTCTGACTTTTTTTTTTTTTTCTTGTGTGATATGTGATGACAAGTAGATCATGTAAAAGTCAGTCTGTGGTCAGGTACATCTAAAACTCAAAACCTTATGGCTTCATGTTGCAGGAGACTCTGATAATCCTCCTGAAATAATCTTTAAATGCATAGTCTGTGTATGAACTCTCAGGAGTTCTCTTCTGTGAGTATAACATTGCAGCATATTTTCCATTTGCATGTGGTCTTAGAATAGTAGAAAATTGTTGTATATAAACATATGCACTGGGGCCACCCACTCTTAATCCTTTTTCAAGACTCGTACAACCCGTGTGCTTTAGGGACAGCAGTGATTCTTAGTTGTGCTCTGTTGCTGTATGAAGTCTAAAAAGGGAATTAGAGAAGGGGGCTTGGCCTAGGGCACTGCACCCCTTGCTCCAGCTAGAACCATAGGTTGTAATTAAACCATTATGATTGAAAGGACAGCATGACACTTCTTTATATTCCCTTTGCCCCTTAATATCTTTTTGTAAGGGAGACAGAAAAAAATCTTCTGACTCTGTAACTAGTTCAGAGACTAGTTCTGAACTCAGCTAGTTCTTACTAAATCTATACTATGATATTGATGAGTTTTGTACTAATTTATATCACATCAAGCCAGTTGGTTTTGGGTCACAATTTGTTTCAACCAAGATATGTCCTACAGGAAAGTGGAAAATATTCAAGTCTGTTCTTTAGTACATGAATATTAGTAACTCTAGTTACTAGTAGTGGCTATACTATTGCTATTGCTATTGCTATACTACTAGTGACCCTACTAGTGACATGAATATAGTGACTGTACTCCCTAAATTTGATCACCCGTTTGATAAACTTTGCATGGAAATTTTAAGCATGTGTTCTTTTAAAAAGGTCTCTTTCTCATATTCAGTGCTCTAAAATGTGCACTTGGAAAATGCAGCCACTTTTTAAAAAATTTTGCCTGTAATATGTGGCCTGACACATTTCATTATGGAATATTGCTCAACGAGTGTAATGAGTCTTTCATTTAAACTTAAGAAAGCCATCTAAAACAAGAAACTATTTTTTATAAAAAATTCTTTACTTATGATTTGACCAATTCTTGCCTGCATTTCTAAAATTTGAAAAAAGAAAGTACACATTTCCCAGTTTTTCAGTGGGAAAGAAGGAGAAACTGAGACATTTTAAGTTTTGCTTTTTTTTTTTTTGAGAGAGAGACATTTTTGCACATTTATTAACCATTTTGAAGAAACTAAAGCCTATTTTCCTATTGACCCAAGTAGGCCAAACCTTATTTTTTATGTTTTACTTCTCATTTTCAGCCTAGCCCAGAATCAGTGAGAGCAATCATGAGCAACATAAAAACTGTTTCTCATCTAGCTTGTAGTGAAGAGCATGAGCAAGTGGAGAATTTTCCAAAAGGAACAGGTTTATATAAAATCTACATCCTTATTTGCAAACCTGATCAGGTAGAATGAAGCTGCTGCTGAGCTTTATTTCCAAAGATTACTCCTAACCATTCCATTCAATGCCAGGTTCAGATAGAAATCCAACCTTTCAGGGATCATTTCTAGTTTAGTAATTTCAAGTAATCACCCAAACTTTTGGCTTAATCTAGAAAGTTACCTGCAATACATTTTGTCATAGCTGGACCCTGATTTTAGAAGAGATTTTTCGTGATTAAAATCTCAAGATGCTGCAGACTGGTGAGATCTGATTTCAACTTTACCACCTCAGCAGATAGTGCTATATACTTAACTTCTTTATACCAAGGCATGAAACCATAGCTATCCAAAAGGCTTTTTTTTCTGCTGACCATTTTACATTGGTGTAAATTTTAATATGAATTACAAGTTCCCTCCTTACCTTATATCAACCAAGTTACAAATTTCCTTTTTTCCATAATATGTCAGACTTTACGTGTATGACGCAGGGCAGAATTTGAGCATCTGAGATTGGATCTATACACAAACTGTCTATGGCACCATGTCAACTCAGATTTAGGTTTCCTCTGCTACGTGTCCACTTGTGTACAGCATGGAGTTCTTGACATTGCCAGTAAACTCTTACTGGCACAGATGGGGCCTAATCTAGATTCCTAAATCTCTGAGGTGACCATATGGCTGATGAAAAAATCATTTAGTATTTAATGATCCTCCTTATGTAGTCTTTAATTATAGGAAATCTGATAAAGAAAAAATAATCAAACTAATTGTTTAAGAGTCAAACAAAACCAGAGAAAAAAAATCCTGCAACTCTCCTCTAGAACTTCTAGTGTGATTTATTGCAGTTCTCCTGAGTAGTAAAACTGTATCACCAACCATTAATAGTTCTTCCATGCCTGTTTCCATCTTCTACTGCAATTCCAGGATTAATTTTAACCCTCAGAAGCTATTGTGATGCAAAATGACTTTTAGTGGTATTTCTTTTTTAAAAGAGTAATTAATTTCCAAGGGGAAAGTTAAAATCTCATAATACTATGCAATATAAATATGAACCAGAGATCCTAAAATACAAGACATTTCATACTGCTGGCAGTTAACTCCTGTAACATATTTGAAGCAGAAAGAAACACTTTTCCTGATTCTCAAGTTCTACTTTGTTGTTTGTCTTTTATTTTCACATCAAGTGCTGCTTTTCCTGTCAGAAATTTGCCATCTTGTCTTATGGAATGAATGCAGTAAATAGATATCATCGTATCTCCCTTTTTCCCACTGTCTCTAGCCTTATTTCTCCAAACCTAAAGGATGCATCTTCTATTGGAAAATACCAGTCACAAATGCTGATATTAAAGTAGTAAAGATAATTGCTCTTATTTCCACTGAAAATATTAATGAAATATCCAGAATCTCTAAGTAGGGCTACAGTGTTCAGGGCATTTTTAATAATTAATGGCTGTGTGATAACACAGTGTTGTCACTGTTAAGGCAGTGTTGCAGACATCTCCATGATCTCTGTATATAAAAGTGTTTTCTGTAGCAATACTGAAGCATTGCTATGTTGGAATGATTGTAGAAGTTTTTATTCCATACCAAAAGTAGAAACAGAAAGATGAAAAAAAATTCAAAGGCAGCATAAACATGGCCCAGTCATAATTCCTGCCATTTATATGTCCTTGTGTTCAACAGCAGAAAAAACAAAAGAGCTGGAATGCTGTTAAAGTACTCAAAATATCATAAACATCAGTAGGTTACAAGTGCTACCTCTCATACGTATTATATAATAGCTTTGTAGCCATACATTTTTTTTGTTTTACTTATGCTTTGTGCTTCTAATTTTTATCAGACCAAGCCAGGCCTTTTGTGTTTCCTATTAGCAAAATTCACACTGAGAATATATGGGTTTTTCTGGGATGGAGAATCTTGATTTAGGCAGAGATGCCAGGTGAAACCACCTGCAGCATTTCCTTGAAGTGAAAATGCCAAAACCACCAGAAAGGGCAAAACTCAACTGCTTTTGTTTTGTTGCAACAGAAATTGAAAAAGTATCCTTTGAAATACAGAAATTCACACCTGGAAAATGGATATGGGCCAGATAAAATCCCAAACCATTTCCAGAATTAGATTTTGATGAAAAGAACAAGGAAAATATTTCTTTTATTCCTTTTCTTTTCTGTACTTACCAACTGCAGCTTTTCCAAAGTCTTAGTTTAGGTCTTATACCTCAGACTGAGATTGTACTGATGGCATTAAAAAGCATAAATAAAAGGAAGACCGTAAACATAGCTAATTACAAATCCTTAAATTACTGTCAGTCTAAAAAATGTCTGAAGGATATACATAATTTTTTGTTCAGTGCTAACTTTGTTAATCCTTGACGTAGCTACAGAATATGGAAGAAATGGAAGAAAATTGCAGTGCATGCATTAAAAGCTATCAAATTGTTTAAAAATGTTTTGTACCAAATTAGCTGTAGAAGTGGCAGCTTTATTTGTTACATATTTTTCAATAAATTAATTCCTCCTTCTGTTCCTGAAATGGTATTATTTGAACTAAATGGTATTTAAAATATTGTGCACACTAAAACCAATTTTGAATATGTTTTTTTCTGGAAGCTAAGCAGTTATAAGTTTAGAAATGACAGAATTAAAGAATGAAACTCAAAATTAGCATTTTGGATTTCAGAGTGTATGAAATGGTGGGATTAAGTGTAGAATTTAGCACACACTGGGATCTCTTCAGCAATGCTCTTGACCAGTAACTGGGGAATTGGGCTGAAGTTGTTTTATCTTAGAAAACATTTTTATTTTTTTCAGACAAACATAGTATTACCTGGAGAGTGTGTGTGTGTGGGAAACACCATGATGGGATGGGAGACGAGTTCAAGTAGTTACAGCAATGTGAAAACAAGAAGTTACCAAGTATTTGCAGCCTTGATTCCAGCCGGTACTTCCAGACACCTGGCGAGAACCTGAGTTGTTATATTTGTCTTGTTAGCTCCTGGAGTGAAAAGAGGCCAGATAAGTTCTGGAGGCCAAATAGTTCTCAGCAATTTACGTGGCAACTGCTGTGTCTCAAGTGAAAATAACCTCAGGCTGGCTTTCCATTTCTGTGTCATGTTGTTACCTGTGTTTTGATCATAATAAACCATGACAAGGCTGAAATCCGAAGCATCAGAAGATACAACACATTAGGGCTTTGTTCTTCCCAGTATCTTTTTATCAAGTGAGCTTTATCATTTTCTCATCTCCTGAACCCCTCCCTTGCAGGAGCTGGTTACCCACTGTTGTTTCCCAATGGTAGTTGTGGTTTTCATTACCCTTTGTTGGAAATGTCAAAACTACATAGACTTAATTTGTTTGTGCAGCTCACCTCTTAATATACCCTTTCATAAACCCAGTTAAACAAACATAATTTCAGCCTTTTGATCTTTTATATTCTCTAATCCTGGATACTTTCTCTTTGTATAAATTTGGCTATAAATGGGAAGGATTTCTTTCAGAGCCTTAGTCTTCACTATCCCACTCCTTTGCTGCTGCTCTCATTCACTGTGATTTTTCGTTATTTCATTGAAGGCTATTTCATGACAATCCTGTTCTTCCTGCTTTCCTATTTGTACTTCTGTGTGCACAAATATTCAGTATTGGGTTCTGAGATAGCACTACCTCTTAGGAACTTGCTTTTCACATTATGCTATTTCTTCTGTGCTTGAAACTCTGCAATGCGGTGCCCTGAAGGAGGGATTGTTTTCTTGTCTGCCCAGCTTCAGTGAAATTCTTTTTGCTGAGAAGGTGCAATATTTATGTAAGAAACACATTTATTTCTCATATCTTGTATGGGATTAGGGTAACAGCAAATGTGTACATAGTCTCTCTGATCTGCTTTGCAAGAAGCTTATTCCCTGCTTACTGTAAATTGTATGAATGGGTTAACTTTGTACTAAATGAATGGTGAAGTTAACACAATACTTAAAAGATGGTTCCTAGGAACAGGAAAAGAGTCCTTTTAAAGTTCTGGTAATTGTCACTTAATTGGCTATATTTGGTTAGATGCACTTAGTGCTTCTCACCTATGGCTCCTGGCTGCCAAATGTACAATGTTGGTTTTACACCAATTCATGTAATTTCAGCACAGAAGTTTTATCCAACAAGACCTGTTGCATTCAGGCCTTGTGCTAAATATGACCTTCCTATCTTCAAACTGTGAACGCAGAATTTCCCGTGTAAGAGGACAACGTGTGTAGTCGCTGGAGCAAGGCTGCCCTGAAACTCAACCGAGGACCCTCCCTAGTTCCTCAGCAGTTACCCTCTCTGTATCTCATTTATTAATGTCTGCACAAAATTTTAGCTCTGCCAGTATGTAACTGCTAGTGAGGAAAAGGAAAGTAGAGATGCTTCAGCTATCTCATTGGCATTATTAATTAAACAACACTAGGTTATGGCTTCCTCCTCCTTGCTCCATCCGAGGCTGCCTGTCAGCGTTGCAAGAGTAGCTACGTTTCGGCTTTGGCAGGTGTGTTGTTGGGATGTAGTGTCCGTTCAAATTGTTTCTCCCGCTCCTCTGAGTCAGTGGCGACTGCACCTTGCCGGTCATTGCACACAACCGTATGCAAAGCTGGGCTCTGCGGGTAGGTAGGGCTGATTTACGGTTTTGGCTTGGCCACACGTTAGCAAAGCTGTAGGGAGGAGGTGTACACAACAGCCTGTTGCTGTGACCTTGTTTCTTTCACTGCATGCTCAGCAGTGACTGAGCGTGCTGCTTCTTAGTTTTGATTCAGAGCTTTGTGTTCTGTAGAAAATCCAGAGAGATGCACCTAGGCAAGGCTTAAAAAAAAAATCTAAAGACTTGTTGCTTATGAGTGTTTCTTATCAAAGATCTTCAGTGCAGAAGGATTTTTTTTGCAAGGATGAGGCACCCTCATCAGTTTTTCTGCTGCCCTTCATTAAATCAGAGTAGTGCAGAGTTCTGTTCTGATAATGTTTTTGTGCACTGGGGTCTGATATGAAAGAAATATCAGGCAATCAGGCAGCTGTTTTGAGATGCCCTGCAGCACAAGAATCTTGCCTTACCAGTTCTTTGCCCTTGATGCGAATTAAGATGTTGTTGAAGAAATTGTAAAGAAATAATTCTGTAATAAATTATATTCCTAATTTGATCATTCTAAACCAAAAAGTTTCTTTATATACATTGTATCTGCAGAAAGGAACAATAGAGGGAGTGCCAATAAAATAAATGCACCAAAGTACCAAACAAATAAATGTGGGAAAAAATAGAAAAATGTGAAAAGAAAAAAAGGGCTAGGTAATGCTTACTTTTCCAGGAGAACAGAATCCTAAAGAGAAGAAAGAGAAGCACTGTAGAAGGAGAATTTGTGACAACCAGCCATGCCATCATTGTTTCTGCATATAACAAGAATTTCAGAAGGAATGTGTGGATTGCTCAGTGTGTAGTTAGATTTAAAAGCTAGTATATGAATCACCCCTTTTCTGTTTTTTCTGGCAAAAAATTATTTTTTCAGATTCCATCATGACAGCAATGCAAAAGTTGTGTCAAATGTAGGAGACGTTTCTGGGAAGAATAAAGAAACAGTTTAGGGATACATTTCTAATCATCATAATTTTAGGAGGAAAAAATTAACTTAAGCACTAAATGTTAACAGCTAAAATATTGTCGTCTGTTTTCTATCCAGTTGTGTTGGGAGTGAATATGAGGACATGAAGCTCTATTGTAAAACTAAGAAACTGTGAAACATCTTCCCTCCCCCATTTCAAAGGAGACACTACATTGTTGTAAATCAAAGATGGTGTAAGGATATTTTGTTTGAAGGCAAGGTCTTGGGAGTTGTTGTCTTGGAGATATCAAGTACCTACTGTAGATCTGATTGTTTTTATATTTATGTTGCACAATGAGTTATGTGTCACACTTCGTTAGCTGTGGGTCTGCACAAGAATATTATTTGATCCTCATTTGCCATTAATTAACAGTTGTGCATATATCCCTTGAAAAGATATCTTTGTATTTATGTATATTTTAGGTATTTTCATTCTTTGATATTTTGTAGAATGTCAGTCTTCATTTTATTAAGCCTTAGCCGTTGCTTTGTGATGGGATTTTAAAGCATCTCCTAATAGTAAATTACTTTGCCATATTTTAAATGCTTTTCCTTAAATGTTTACACTTCTAAAAATATTTTGGAAGCAACTCCAGAAATGTTCCTGAGAAACAGTTTGAATGCAGTGCTAGCCAAATAAATTTATTTCATTGTGTTCACTTAACAGGCTTGTATGTGTGTATAACTCATGTGCGTAAAGTTTGGCTGTTTCCATTTCAGACTAGGAGAAGGACTTGTGTGCTTGAAAACCTGTGTGCCTTTTCAGTTGCAACAGCTAGTGCGATAAAAGAGATTAAAACAGAGCCTATGATTACTAGAACCTTTACTGCAGATGATACAAAAGTGGTGAAAACTACAGGATAACTTGTTCAAAAGGAAAGCAATAAACCAAACCCACTGAATGTACTTCCAGCTTATTTTAATAGTGTGGGAACAATGAAGAGGCCAGCATGATGTAATCGTAAAGCATCCATAAGTGCTTCATAAGAGTAGTAATTGATAATAGATGGTACTTTAGAAGGAGATTGTGAAAGATGTTACAAAAATAAATGCAGTTTGGAATTTCCTAACTGAACTTTGTTTGAGAAGGGTTCTTTATAAAATTTGAGACTGCCTTTTAAGCTTTACCCTTTTTACAGAGGACCACATTCTGGACTCTCTGTACTATTTAGACATTTTCTGTATGCATTAGCCATTGAATTAACACCTATTTTAATCAAAACAGAAAACAAGAAAAACTAGTAAGATCTCTTTGGATATAAGATCTCACTGAAAAAAACTTTCTTTGGCAAGTGTGCTTTTCTTAGCAATACCTGTAGATATGATGCAGACTGTAAATCTCTTGCAGCATCAAACTTTCAGCAAATAGATAGCTTAACATGTGTTCTGATGGACATCAGAAGCAAATCAGTAGTAATACAATGCAGCAGGAGAGGCGATTCAGCAGTATTCTTGAAAACAAAGTACTCCAGACTTTCAAAACCTCAAGGCAAGTGTTTTTTCCCAGCTCTGTATGGACAACATCCAGCCCTGATCTCAACTTGAGGTTTCTGAGAGGTCCAAACAGACAAATAATATTCATTATCTCTCAAAGAAAGGTGTAGATTCCACCTTGAAAATATATACAGTGGGTTACAGATGTCACAGAAAAACAGATTTTCTGCAGTTTCTAGTGTACAGAAGTCTGTATTTTTTTTTCATTGAACTGGGCCCTTAGCTAGTAAAGAAAAGCAGTTTAAAATGTACTTTGGCAGCTTTAGTATGCTCAAAATGTACACTTATTGCCATATCGTATCAAACACATTTGTAGCCTCTTTCACGCTAAACTTCTCTTAATGTGCTTTACAGAAACAGATCAACATATTAAAGAGACGCTGTCAAGGCTGTTAGTCCTAAAAATTGACCTACTTTGACACTGGTCCCATATTGAAGTTTTTATCTCTGAGAATTGTTCTGTGTACTTCTTCCTGGATAACTGTTCTACACAAGGGCTAGACATAGAAATATACATTCAAATTAATTCTGTATTAAGAGGGGAATTTGAGAAAAGATGGCGTTATGGGCAAAGTTTAATTTTGGGATCTTCAGCAGTGTTTTTCCTTAAGCTTCAGATGTAACTGCTGTTGCTATCAATACGAGATTTCTGAGGATATCCCAGTGCAAATAGAATGTGTGACTCAGAGGGCTGAATGTTTATGTGTCGGCAGGTTGCACATACAGAAGTGACTAAGCTCTATTGAATGGCTCTGTGGAGTAAGATGTCCATTCAGACAAAAATTTTTTTCTGGCTTCTCAAATTTAATAACCATCTTCCAAAAGATTACTTACTTGCATTTGCTTGGAGCAGGTATTCTCTGCTTTCCCACAGATTAGACACTATATTAGAAATGAGATACTAATTAACCACTTAAAGGCTTGGGCCTGCCAGGGGTTTAGTTTATGTGTACTGATTCAGTAAAGCATTGATGTAGCTCATTTCTTGCCAGACTGGTAAAAATGATATCACAGACTGCTGAATTTATTGCCATGACTATCTTGTTCAAATCCTGATTTTTCTCTAGTGCTTTATATTCGTAGGGAATATTCATAAAAAAAAAAAAAATCCATACCCTTCAGAGACAAGTATCTGTAAAGAAAATGAAATAGGGTTGATGCCTTGGCAACTTGGGATTGAATGAATGCCTAGCTCCTACTCTTTGGTGTTTTCCTCCTAACTGTCAGTTATTTCATAATGACAGGTATTCTGAAGTACAGGGCAGATAGAGACACTTTTAAATACAACAGGTACTGATCCAAAGTGTGGACTTCCATTTCAAAATCCAAAATTCATATTTCTATTCTGGGCAATTGTGTTACAAAAATCCAGTCAGGAGTGCATGGCTGCACATGACTGACATCTATTTGTGTTGGCTAGTAAAATTAAGAAAAGAAATTACTCATAATTTATGTTTTCATGACAGCAGACTTGATGTTTTTACAGGAAAGCAGACATTTGTAAAGTCTTGTGCCAAATCCCATGCCAAGTTCCACATTTCCCAGGAGGTGTGATCTGGCAGTAGTTTTGCTGGATCCATACCAAAGAGACAATTTAGCACCCTCTTGCAAATAATTTGCACCCCAATGCCACTGGAAAGCAAGTGAACAGTACTTATTCATCTGTATTAATTCGTTTAATGTATTTAATAGAGAAACATTTTATTTCACCATTCAGTCATAATGCTTCTCTGTCACACCTGTGTAGCTAGCGGAAAGACCCCCACTTTGTTTCAAAAATCTAGTTCAAAGAAATAGAACAGCATCACTATTTATTCTGCTACTGTATTTCTTCAGTGATTCAGTATCTAATAATGCTTCATGGTACTAATATTTGGGGATCTGGCTGTCATCAGAAATGAACTGCCAAGGAAGTACTTATTTTAACAGAGATAGTATATTGAGAAGGCTATAGCCTTGCACTTCATTTTGTAATGTCAGAAAAATTTGCTATGTTTGATTTTTTTCCTTTGCTCTCTTCTTCGGGGAATTAATTTCTACAACAAATGGACATTACATTTGGACTTCAGAAGTGATTCTGTACAGTTTTCATGGACGCCTCTGGCTAGCTGAAGGCTGCCATCGTATAACTGTTGCTACCAGGCAGGCTACTTGGTTGGTCTTAACTTCCATTTTCCCCCTTCCCCTCGGGAAAATTCACCGAAGTTTGTATCCCTCCTGGCTAACCCCGTAGCTGTCTTAATAACCTGAAGCCTGTCCCCAGGCTAGCTGTCTTGGTGCTATCTCATCCTCTGTCTTGCAAACCCAAAAGTAGTTAATGGGACTTCAGCAGAGGGTCAGGATTATTCTGGGTCTGCTGATGACTCTCTTCTGAATTTCTAAGGTGCTTTTGGTCCTAACATAGGGCTCCAGCAAGAGACAAGCCTAATTTCCACTATCTCTACATGCCATTTCTGACAGCTCTTCTGTGTCCACCTGCAGTGTGAATGGTTGCTTAGCACAGGAAAAGAGTAACGGGATTAATACAAGGTTCAGATACAGTTATGGGCCAAATGTATAATTGAACCTAACATTTCACTTGGAGTATTAGGATGAACAGAGTTGTGTGGCTATGTTTATGTACAGACAAGAATCAACATGCTACTTAGCTCTCTTTACCACTCCTTTGAAAACCCTAGTGTACAGCACTTTATCTCTACAATAAACTGGTAACTGAACAAACATGATTTGAAACTCAAACGTAAATACACTGAAGGGCATTTTTTTGAGAGATCTGTTTTCAGTTCTTTCTATCATCCTTAATTTTTGTAACTCCGTCCAAGAGCTATGTCCATTATCATTTCTATCTGTACTCTGATTTCTCCTGTTTTTTTCAACACTTGCCAGAAAAAAAACTTTCTTCAAAAAGGCTTGCTTCAGAGTGTCTGTAAACTATTTTGTCACCCCAATACTGTGCACACAAACTTTTATGTATCTGTCTCATTTGTATTATATTTCTCAAGAGCTTAACATCATGTCTGCAATTTATAGTTCCACTATTTTGTTATCCTTTCTGTTTTGGCTCTATAGTAATTGCAAGAAATAACAGTTATGTAAAACATTATATCTAAGAAATCTGTGATAGTGCAGAAGGTAGTATGTGTTGAAGCTTTGGCTGCTGGGTGTTGGGAATGTCATTACTGCTGTCAGCCCCATAACTGTAAGATTATGTTGTACCGTGTTATACCAACTTCCCTCAGCTTCTGGTTCCCAAAGCTGCTCTCCAGTGGTGAACCACAAGGAGTGTCACAAGGCAAGATGTTTGCTTGTAGTTTATAGAAAAAAACACATCACAGAATCAGAGGTTGGAAAGGAACTTTGGAAATTGCCTGGTCTAACCTCCTGTTCAGAGCAGATCTGATTTCAAAGCTAGGCCATGTCACTTTTCTCTTGTTCTTCATATTTCTTGTTTATACACTGTTTATGTGTATAATGTTTTTTATCCATAATGTTTATTACATAAGTTCTTGCTCCAGAAGAATGTAAGAATGTTACTGTAGATTTTTAGCGTACATGCATACATTGACATACCTTTCAAACTGTGGTGTATCCCTATAAAACTATAAAATATAATATAAATAAATGATTGGTTTACTAAGACTGTGAAAAATGATTACAAGAATCCTGGATGTTACTGCTTTAACTAAGACTATTTAGCTTATTTAAGTAATTTCCCTTCTAGTTTCATGGCCTACGTGGCCAAGGCCAATGGCCTACGTGGCCAAGGCCAATGGCCTTCATCTAAAAGGATTTCCAAAATGCAGGGAGCTGCATTTCATTACTTGCACGTTATTTTTTCCTGATGCTTTCCAAAGTTCATCAGTTATTAATGATATTTCTCTTATAGTCTGTTATTAATTTCTTATTTTAACTCTTTTTTTGAGTTCCAGGTTGACCTCTGCCTTGCTGCTGGAACATATACCTGTCACTTGCGAAACTAGATCGTGAGCTATCTTACTTGCGTCTGTTATTTTTGGCTTATGGAATGTCTGATCTTCCTCTGACTTTTTGTCTTAATGTAGGACACTTTGCTGATTTAATTTCATTTTTCTCTGTCTATCATTTTTAATTATTCACTTGTTTCAGTTTTAATGCCCTTTTTGCAGCTGGACTGGAATTTGTGCTCTTCTGAAGTGGTCAGAGTGCACAGTGCCCTGTCTCCACTACCAACATATCCAGAGGGATTCCTAGGAAAAGGGAAATAGTTCTCAGTGGTAGGAAAGAAATGGCAATATATTTGCAATGATCCTAGCTGAAGTACGCTTGCTTCTTTTAATGTATTTCTAGTAGAGAGAATTTTTGTTTATGTTCCAGTGGAAATAGTAAGAGATATTGTTCCAAGCATGCTGTTCAGAGACAGATGCTTCTCTTTCAGTAAAAGGGGTCTCGTGGCCCTCTGTGACAGTGATGATATAAATATGCCATTTACTTGATTTTTAATGAAAGCATCAAGTACATATTTCACATCCACTCAAAGAGAAGAGCTGTCTTGTTTTTTTCTGTCCTGTGTATTCACAAGGAAATACAACTGCATTGTTCTGAGGTCTGACTCTGCACTTTTGCCTAATCAGAGCAATTTTCCTGCTTGTCATGCATAACATTACTACAGCTTTAAGCAATTAATTGGATAGTTCTGTACTAAGATATCCCCAAACTGAAGACTTGTCGAGCATAATAGATGAGCTGTCTGCATCAGAACTGCAGCCTTAAAGATGACAACCTGCAACGTCCAGCAAAATTTCTTTCTTGAGTGGCAGTCCTTATTGCTGACATACATTTGATGTATGCTAAGCACTATCCATTGCACGTCAGTTTATAGACCTTTAATTCTGCAGACTTTTCAAATTTGTTTTGAAATTCTCACGATGAGTTTTAGGATAAAGCCTCATAGACTGAGATCCTGCACAGCTCTGCTTAAAGATTACAACCTCATTATAAGCCTCATTTTTTAAAAAGTAGAGTCTGGGTGTCTTTGACCAAGTTTCCTTGTCATGAAATGTACTATGTGCTGACTGGCTGTCATTCTCAGTTTGCAGGAGCTGAATTTGTTTAAAGCACACCATAATGGTTTTGGTAGGGAGTGGTAACAGACGGCACATCAGTAATGATGAAAAATGTAATATAAAATTATCTAAAGTGTAAGGGTTAATTTCTCCAATAGCCCAGAGTTTCTACGTAAGTAGCTTATGGCAAAAAATTATTTCTAAAAATTTCTGTAGCTACAGAACAGGGAATGGTCCATTGCTGTAGTGCCTGTTTGTATATCGTTGGCCTTTCCATCATGGAAGAATGAAAAGCCATTCAGAAAGTAAGAGCAACCAATCCCACAAACTCAGTTAGTGTGTAAACCTTTTATTCAAAAAAACAAGTGTGGGGCATACTTAACTTGGATAACAAAATTACTGATACAGATTATGCACAGTTGTTATTATTTCAATAATTTTTGTTATTAAAACTTCTCTTTTGAAAGTCAGCTAGCCTTATTAATATCGTGAGAAAAATGCACGTTCTGAAGATGGTAAAGAAGTGCGATGACCAACTCAGAGATCAGGAAAGGTCAAAATTAAGGATTTATTTGTATGCATTACTGCCCAGTCTTTAATTAAGTTTGATTGTATGGATTAAGGTTCTGTATTTCCATTATAATGACTGGTAGCTTTCTCTACATCTTCTCATGGGTTACACAAAATACGTAAGAGTGATAGAATACCTGTAACTTTCCTATGAGTATTACGAAATCTGTTTATCTGCTTTCGCTTTCAGACTTAGATATCCATATATACTGGGTTGCATTCATGTTCTCCCACTAAATTTTTTGTCATAATATCATGTATGTTTTGTTTTAAACCGTTTTTATGATAATTGCTGGCTTTTTCTTAATTAATACAGGGATCTGATGATAGCATTTTTTAAATGTACTAGTTATTTCAGCTTTAAGTAGGCTGACAATAGAATAGAACAGTTAAATAGCCATGTATATATTTTGAACATATATACTAGAGTTTCCCCTTTAATTGTCAGATTTGTGGTGTGTCATACAGTTGCAGATTACTGTGAACGTTCTGTCCACATGCATCACATACTAGATTCAAATAATGTTCAGGACAGACTACAGCAATTTAAGGAGCTACATGCACTTAGAGTAGTTAGCTCACTATTTTCTCCCCTTTTGTCTGGATTGGTCCTGGCTTAGGCTGGTTCTGATGTTCCAGGATAAATGGGATTGTGTTGTGGCCAAGTAGATGCTGAGAGTGTAAAAAAGGCTCTAACTGGACTGCTGAAGGCCCGCTCAGAGAACGTAAAGGTTGCCAACATCCTCCGGCAATTTCTGAGTCAGGTAATATCCTTTCCAAACAGTCATTTAAGAACACAAAATCTTTTGAAACTCTTGATTGAGGGCAGCCATTGGCACATTAGGTCAGGTTCCTCTCAGCAATTAACAAATTGACTTTTATCAGTAGAGCTCATCCCTGGCTTTACAGTCCTGTTTTTAGGTTACAGTGGTGTTTGCTGTCAGCCAGGATTCATGAGCTGTGTGTAAAGGAGCAAAAATTAGGAAGTGTTAAGAAAAATTGGGTTTTCTTTGTTTTGTGAATGGAGTGATTAACCAATATAAAAAGGTTTAAAAAAGAAAAAACCCCATAAAAAGTGAAACAAGTTAAAGATAACACCTGACTGCATTACTTTCCTTGGAACATTAATTTTTATTAATTTTTGTTTTTTTAATTCGAGTCCAGTGAATACGGGGAGACTGTCCAGTGTGGCACCTGAAATTAAAGATATTGGTATTCTTCAAACTAACAGATTTGGTTGGTTTGGCAGCTTAACTGGAATTTGTGCTCTCCTGTCCCTTCCAGGTATCTCTCGGGGTTGTGCTTCAGGATCTTCTTGCCCCATCTTTCTTTTAGTAGAAGCTGTTTCTTCAAGCTGCATCACACACCAAAGTCTTTCCTGCCACTTCTTAGAATTCATGGAATAATTCCCTTGGGATATAGTTTGCAACAGGGAAAATAATAAAAGGAAGTGGTATAAGACAGTTACCCTCAGTTACGAGTTTAGGAGCAAACATCTCCTCTTCAGGAGAGACCAGACAGCAGACCAGCCACACGGGTGGAGATTTATTTACGAATAAGAATGAAGTGTGGGCAACCAGTGCCATAATAATCTAAGTGAGTACTCTATCAGTCAGAAATGCCCTTGGGCAGAGGCACTTACTGTTCTTGCATAACTGGCACTTGCAAAGTTATCTTCTGACGTGGTTTGCGAATTTTGCTAAATATATGGTTAGACATGTAACAGAGCAATGTTAGACATATGGAGCAATGTAAGCACTAAACTCCATAAAAAAAAAAAAACCTAAATCATAATTAATCTCTTCCTTATTGCACATCCTTATGGACAAGAACAATACTTCCCTTTTACATATACACCATTTTTCTGCAAGTTTCAGATTTCCATGACTGAAAGAAATTTTTATGCCAGCAAGATTCAGGACTAGGCTTGCATTGCCATCTCTTTTCTTTACAGGTCTAGTCTGCATAGTTGCTGCTTCCTTTTCAGGAAGAATTTAATTTACAGGGTTGGTGTGTATCACAGAATCACAGAATCATTAAGGTTAGAAAAGACCTTATCATCAAGTCCAACCATCATCCCAACACCACCAAGACCACTAAACCATGTCCTGAAGTGCCACATCCACACATTTTTTGAACACTTCCAGTGATGGTGACTCCACCACCTCCCTGGGCAGCCTGTTCCAATGCTTGACCACTCTCTCTGTAAAGAAATTTTTGCTAATATCCAGTCTAAACCTCCCTTCTGTTTTGTCCTGTCCACAGGAGAAAGTAGTGGCAGGGAATGAACAGAAACATTTGCTTAGTGATTAGTTAAACCAAGGCATGAATAAGTTTACCTACTTGTATTTGCTCCTTGTTCAGATCAGCAAGAAAGTGGAAAGACAATCTAGACAGATGCCACATTAATGACATTACCAAACAGTTTAAGAATTAGAGGAAAAATTTAAGAGTACAGCATGTTTTGCAGCATGCAGGAGATTTTATGAGATAAAAGGGGCAAACCTGCGCTACTGACATCCAGTACCACACAAACAATTCTAGTGAGATTCTGAATATTATCAATTCGAGTTAAAAAAAAATTAAAATACCTTGTAAAGTGGTTATGAACTATTTAAAAATAAGTATTTTAATAACTTTTTACTGAAATAAGTGTGTTAATAAGTTTTAAAATTAAGAAAACTTTTTAAGAGCTGAAGGACAATAGACTCTTTAGAGATGCACTAAAAATTCAGAACATGTGAATGTAAAGTTTTTTCTTTGCTTTCAGCCGTTTTAATATAAATTCTACTAGTTCCATGGAAATTACCTTTCTATTTTTTTTTTTTTCTTAAGAAAGACAACTGGATAAAGTAATGGAGGAGTTCTCAGGTCTCTGAAGTGCTTAAGGTGACCTAGGCAATTGAAAAGACTTGGGCATCTTCCTGTGGCATAAGGGACCCAGACCTGCAGATGCCTTATTCCCATGAACACTCAGTCGATAGGTTGGCTGGTCAGTATACACATTTTACTGAAGGCTGTTGGGCAGCATTATGGTAGAAAAAGTTTTATTGTGCATCACATTCGAGCATCTGTGTATGCAAGTGATTACCGGCATACTGGCTTACTTAAGTAACCACTGATGTTTAAACAAAAGTACTGTAACATATGAAGAAAAGAAGGAAGTGGAGAAAACATAATATTAGAAGTAAATTAGCTACACCTTGGCAGAAGATACTAATGAAATCTGTTTTATATCAACTTCTTGCAAGTGAAAGCTCCTGTGGATTTGTTAGCTGTGATTAACCATGGGTTTTTTGTGACTGTAAACATTGCCATGAACAGTCCTTGTAATCGTTTAAGGGGAAACAAGTAAAATGTTCCCTTTGGCAAAAAGAGTATTAGAAACATTTGTCTCTCATTTTTTATTTGCTGCAGAAATTGAGAGGAAAATCATTAAAATATATTAAAGTAATGAAAAATGTGATTATTTTTCTCACTGTCTCTGAAAGAATGGTGTGTTTCCGTGTTTTACGTTAGAAACTATTAGTACCAAATCATAACCAACTTCTGACTTGCATAAGAGACTATGTATCACACATCATGCTGTTAGTATTTTCAAAATATCTGATGAAATAACAGATGTTTGACCTTTAATGGGATCTGTTAGTAAAGGAGTGAATATTCATTAATTCCTCAGCACAAATATTTCAAATGTGTGAATTTCATGAGCAGACTAACAATCTGTGAAATAGAATAGAAGAAAAACAGCAAACCCCACACACAAGGGCATTTTTTGTGGGGGGAAGAGGTGTGGACAAGCTGAATATTTAAGGGGATTTCCTGACATGCAGTGTAAGAGAAAAGCCCAAGAAAGGGAAAAGCTCGTCAGGCATTGCTAGTACAGTAATAAGCAGCATTTGTTGCCATTACTATAAATTTCTGTAGTTACTATGCAGATAATAGTAAAGCAGAAGCTTCCTGTGTCAGTAGTAAATAATTGTAGAACTAGTGCTTTTTTGGGGGGGTGACCTTTCCCTTGCTGGAGTCACCTAATTCTCTCCCTTCGTAGATTGTCGTAATCTACATTTTGCTCCTCCTGCTTTGGTCTGGCAGTAAGTATCTGTCATGTATCATTTCTCTCTTCACAGGAACAGGAGTTCAATCAATTTGCTATTTTTATTTGTGCATGTTGTTCTTGTCCAGTCACTCTGTAGCACCTGACACTTTGCTTTTCTCCTTCCTCTTCTCTGCCTCTCTGCTGTAAAGGATTGAGTTGTGTTTTATACCCTAATCCTTTCAAAATACTGTGTACCTTTCTAAATGACGGCAACCTTCTGACAAGGCAAGAAGATGAGAAAGCTGGAAACCACATCAGGAGAACCTGCTATGTCTGCTGTGACAACAGGGGAGGAATGCTCCGACTGGCTCCGTTCAGGTCTGGAAGCACCTGTGCTGTGTCCCTGACAGAGAGGGAGAGGTGGGGACCCGAACTGCTGGTCTTGTTCTGTGCTGCCACTCAGTCCAGCCTGCACCGCTCTCCTTCCCTCCCACCCTTCCCATCTCACGCTTCCCCCTTCCTTCCCAGCAGCTGGAGAAAGGGTAAAATAGCAGAAGGCTTCGCTGAGAGCTGTGCAACTCACATCGAAATAGGCAAATTACCCTTTCCCGACCGAAAAAGCAGAGAGAGCAGGAGAAGCTAATTTGTGCCTGTGTGTGTCACAGGCACTGCGTTGCTGGGTTTCAGCCTGGATCAGTTGTTATTTTAGTCCTGAATGCACTTTAAAGAAAAAGCAGCATTCTTTTCTTTTTTGCCTAGTAAGGTCCTCATTTACATGAAGCTGTCAAATGTTATGACATTTAATGTTAATAATGCCAGTTTCCTTATTTCACTGTGTGGCTGCTGCGCTCTTATAAGAACCACAGGTATGAAACATAAATGTTTCTGATGGTACTGTCATAACCAGGGACAATGAAAGAAACTCAGCTAAGATGCCTGTTACAGGTACCAGAAGAAGGTCAAATGCCTTGCTATCTCTGTCACTCCATTCTTGTGGGGCAATACTGACCATTTGTTCTTGCATTGCAATAAAGTTCTCTAATGCCATGCTCAGAGTCATACGTTTGCCAACAGTGATAACTATAGAAAAGAAAGCTTGTAGTGAACTGCTCAGCCAGTCTATAGATGCTGCTGCTGAGGAATAGGAGAACAGCTTCAAGATGAAAAGGCAAAATCGTAATCTCAAGGATTTTGTTCAACCTGCAAAGTCATAAAGGGAAATTTTAATGTCATCTTATGATGCCAGAACTTAAATCATGAGCCAAATGGAATATGTGAAATATATGCAAACCTAAATGCTGACAAACTTAAATACAGTTTTTGTTACTGTTATCATAAGCAAAATAAATTTATTTGGTTCCTTACATTTTTTTTTTTTTTTTCTGCACTGTCCAGTCTGGAACTTCTGGTGCTGAAATGCATTAAGAGATAACAGCATTATCATGTTTGTTCTGTACAGTAATGCATATGCAGTGGGTTATGAACTGAAAGCTCCTGCAGCTTTCTTGTGATGGATAGGGCAATTTCATCTGTTTCATCTCACAGAAAGGGAAGATGAGATAGGAGAATGGTCAGCAAAGTTTTCAAAAAACAGTAGTAAATCCAGGATTATAAATCAACGTTTTTCTCTTCTTATTTCTGTGTTCACTCAAGTACATGTACTACCCCATGAGAGAGACTGTCCTCATAAAATTCCAGCTCAGGTTTGAAAATCCAGGTGTCCTGGATAAAGCATAAAATTTTGTGTGCTCCCTTCTAAGGGAAAGTTCAAAAGGCTTAAGAGGTTTTGTGTAACTGGGATAAGCAACTAGAATTTCATGCTTATCCAAATAGTGCTAAACCTCTCAATCTTTGAACTTTTTCTTTTAGAAGGAAGCACCAGAAGAAAGTTAAAGGGATGGGAAGGGGCATACATAGAGAGGTTCAAGGAAAGAGAAAGTACAGAAAAAAGAGAAAGGGTAACTCTGTGTGTGTGCGTGACTATCAAGTGTATTTTGCAGTGATAGGGTAGATTTATTATGAAGGCAGCAAAAAAGAAAAAGATCATGGAAATATTGCACTTATAGTCCAACATTGTACAGGATCAAGCCTGTAGGTACAACCTTTCAAAGGAGCTGAAATTGTATTTCAGCACATAAGTATACTTGGTAAGTTTATCAAAGTGTTTGAAAATCAGTCCATGTATAGTATAACAGATTGAGACCAGACTTCAAATTCTGCTCAGAAAATAGAGATGATAATTATGAAATGGTAAGCTAATTTTCTTCCTTGCATTGAAAACAACAAAGTAATTATGGTAAGACATGTGCTAGTAAAATAGCGGCAGTTAAGGATTGCTTGTCCTTTAGCATGTTTCTCACAAATGCAGATTGTTTTTCATGAAATATGGGCTTGATGATTATTAATCAGAACAGAAATTATAATAAAATAGTTGTATACTCATGTTTACAATGGCTAAATGAATGATTTCAAGACAGGATATAACAAGAAATAATACATCAAAGCAACAGAGTAAAAATTATTTTAAAAAGGTAAACATATTCAAATCCTATATCAAAATGAATTATGGCTGCTTTATTGAGCTCTTTATTAGTTTGCCAGTCAAACTGGAAGGTCTAATGGAAACTGTATCTGCTGCTGGCTGAATGAGAGCAATGAACGTAAGCAATTCAGAAGTTCGAAACTATGATTTAACTGAATACTCATTTAACTGAAACTAATTCAGTTTAGTTAAAAACTGTTTTCCCAGGTAGTGTTTGTTCACAGCTAACCCTATTAGTGCCATCCATTAAATATTCACTGAGAACATGACTCTGATTTCCTTCGTGTTGATAACAAGGTTTTTATTGAATTCAGTTATAAGAAATTTATGTACCTTTAATGTTTGACACAGTCCAAGAAACTAAGCAGTTTAAAATCAGTACAAAAGTAATAGCTCACATTTTTGAGGACATATAAAAAGTGTGCTAAGTGTTGTTGAGTCTCACTATATTTTAAATCAGTGAATTCTTCAGTTAAAACTCACAAATGTAAACTTAAATCTAGAGAGGCTGACAGATTCATGCGACATAATAAATTACCATCATGGGAAAAGCCTCTGGCTTTAAACTACTTTTAAGCATGGTGGCTGCTATGTGTTGCTGTGGTGAAATAATTTAACTGTCTCTGTACTTGCCACTCTGGTACTTACTGATTTAAAAATTTTAAGGTAAATGAGTTGAAACTTGTTAGGGAAATTTAAGAGTGTACCATACATAAGTTAAATTAACGGTGCCATCAACTCAGTAATTTCATCTAGGTAACAACTTCAGTTGCCTTGAGCATTGCAGGCTCAAAACCTACTTGAGAAACTCAGGAAATCAGTTGCAAAAAACCTCAGGATGCTGTGTCTAGACAGCTTCTGGTGTTGGTGCTATCTAGTGCAACATTTACTTACACCTCTCTTCAGTAGTCAGTGCAACTGCAGGGGATATACCTTCTTATACATGGATTTTTAAAGTAGTTTAAAGTTTTTACACATCCAAATGTTACTAGAAGTCAATAGAGTTTAGATGTTTAGCTCCACAAGGTTTTTTTTAATTATTATTATTTTTTAAATACCTGTGACTAGGGCACCTAGTTGCATCTTAGAAGGCCATTGTTGGTCAGCCAAAATATTGGTCTCTTTTCTGTCATAATGGTTGTTCGTGATGGTTTGAAAATCTGAATGATGACAGTCAGTCAGAACACGAGGTAATCTTCACGTGAAGTGACTGGGCACCAGTCTCAATACATGATGCAATTTATGTTCCTGCTTCTCAGAAAGAAGTGGGAAAACTATTCATCCTTTTCTGCCTGCACAGTGTTGCTATAAGAATTACTCCAAATCCTGTAATAATTGAATATTATGTGACATCGTGCTTTGCTCTCAAAATTTCAGCAATTTCAGAAAGTGAGAGAATTGTTACGAATATTCCCTACTGGGATCTTGTATTTTGCATGCACTGGGTCTCTGTTTGTGACAAAATTTAAGTGTGTTGTACTGGACCAGTGATGTAAACTTGCTGTAAATTGCCTCTGATTTGGTAGGTTCTCTACCACGAAGGGTGGACTGAGGACAAAGAGAGTCCTCAATACAATCTAATCAGTTAGTTAACCAAAAGTAGATGTCTACTAAAGGAATCTTCAATGCACTGATTTGGGGTTTAATTCAGTTGCCTAAAAACAGGCTTCTGTTGTCATTGTAGACAAGCTAGGGTACCCCAATCTGGTTTTTGCTACCTTCTCAGAAAGATTTAATTCTCGCATAGGACTTGTGTCATATCTGCCTTATAAATATCTCAGATATCCCAAACAGCTCTAGATGCCTATGTTTAGACAACTGAATTAAGACATAGGTCTCCACTGACAGAAGCTCAGATGCCCATCTCACTTGTAGACTCTAAAATGCAGACTCCTAAATTTAAACCAACAAAAGAATCCCACACAAAATGTCATGGAGATGACTCTTTACGTCAGCTGTTAAATGGTTAATGAATGTCTGTGGTAGATAATCAGCAAAATTGCTGTCTTACAAAGCAAGTGACATATTGAATGCACTGAAAAACTTCTAATGTAAAGAAAAACAGATCTTGGTAGACAGGTCAAATATGCATCCCCTCTGGTGAACCAAGGCCCAGGTACCATTGACTCAAATTCTGTACTGCTTCACAAGTCACAAAATAAGATCAACAAGAATCTGCAGATACTTTATAAGAAAGCTTACCTTTTGGGTAATTCTTTCACTTTCTTAAATTGCTGAAATTTTGAGAGCAAAGAATGATGTCACATGATATTCAATTATTACAGGATTTGGGGTAAGATTAATTTGGGGATTTATCTATTTCTTGAATCTCATTTTTTCTTAATAAAAAACTTTCTTTTTAAGATGATCTTCTGGGCGGAGGTTAAAAGTTCTTGGCCAGGTACAACCGGTCTTTCTTCATTTCACTTAGTCTAAGTGCACAGTGCGGAGGGAATGGTACCAGATATTTCACTTTCTCTTCACTGTTCATCCCAGACTGTACTGGGTGAAGACAAACCTTTCATCTGAAAGAAGTTAAGTGTGTTGCTTCACAATTTTATTTAGCATACAGTTAGGTGTTGTTTCGAGTTGTTAGTTTGTTGTTTGATACGGGAAGAGGAGCCAGCCAAACCTGAGGTTGTTCTAGACACTATGGAATGAATATCATTCCCTACCTAAAGAAGGCATGATTTTAGTACAGAAGATAAGATAAATAACAGCAAGAAGGATAAGGCACCCACGTGGTGGTAGTATTTGAGGATAATTCCAGCTCCACAATAACAAAAAGCTTTATTTTATTTAATTTTCAGGGATAATTAGCTGAAAGGAAAGAAGTAGAGTGAGAAAGGAGGCAGGGAGGGAAGTAGGTTAGAAGAGAAGAGGGAAAGGAGGTTTCATCGCAGTTCCCTTTAGGCTACTTGGCAGTCTTTGTTTTTTTGCAGATTCGACACTGAAGCAAAAAGTACTTTGCAGGAGTGTGCTTGTTTCATAACAGTATCAGGGAACTTTGAACATCTCTCCCTGGGCTTACCATTGGCTCCTCATACTACCCTGTAGTTGTTTGCCCGAGCATCAAAGAAGTGGTTGTAGTACTGCTTACACGTTTCTCCATAGTGCTTCAGACAAAGGTTATCTGACTTTCTCCCTGTCTCATTTTGGAAACGAGCGTGTGAGTGGGACAAAGGTTGGTAGTAGTAACACTGCAGTGGTCCATTTTGCTTAGGGTATCTTTTGTCCCTCTTTTTTTCCAAAGCTTAAAGACCTTGCTGAGTTACTGCAGTGACTGGACTCCTGTAGTGTGGAGGTTTATCACCGAAGGTCTGTGTCCCTGTGAGCTGGCAGCTCGCTGCGTTTCAGTATTGGCCTCCCCTCTCACCAGACAGCACTTGCATGGAAAGCTGCTGTGAGACATCTGCTCCCATACAGGTAACATACCAAAATAACATAGATGTAGATATTTCCAATCAGCCAGGAATACTTTACTTCCATGGTTAAATTGCACACCTTCTAAATAAGACAGCCACATCGAATTGCACTATCTTGCTGAAAACACATTCCTATAGGAATAGCAGCTCTTTGCAATACTCTTAGCGATCGACATTTATTTAATTGAATTTCATACTTTAGCGGGGTTTGCAGCCGACAATGTTGCTAGCAGTCTGTTCAGAGAAAAAAATAACATAGAGGGTGATAAAGTGTAGGAAAGGTAAATTTACAGTCAGATTAGGGTATTTGGGAGTTTGCATGAGTCTAATCCACTGAGAAACAAAGATTTACTTCTTTGTTATTAAGATGTGTTAGACACTGCCATATTTTTGTTTCACTTCTGTTTCATCCATTTTTCTTTCTGGATGTGTGAGGATACTTATGGTGGGATGATGAAAAAAAAGATCTCCTATCATTGCTTGTCTTCTGTGAATTTTACCGATCTTGAGATTTTTTCTTCAGTGAAATGGTACTGAATTATAATGTTTTGCAGAGACGAGGCTGTATCGTATGTATTGACAGAAAGGGTAGTATCTAGCTGGATCAAAAGGATATTCAAGATGAAAGACTATCATTGTTAAATAATATTAAACCATAAGCACATGGATATATGCAGAATATTGAACCTACCACCAGTACTTACTAATACCTAAACATTTTTGCATGCATTTAAAGTTATTGCACACATGTTGAACAGGACATAAGACATTGAAAAAAGGAAATGAAAAGCTAAGTTATCTCCATTATTGCATGCAGAAACATATTTTATGTCTTTTTTATTATGCATATGCCCCCATTATGATCTTCAGTCTCAAGGAACATGTTAGTCTTCAACAACCCTCTCACACTACTTGTACGTTCCATTTTATACACAACTTTGCAACTGCTTTCATCACTGTGTTATCTAACTACCTACTAATCCATTATTACTTCAGGGAATGTTTTTATGATACTATTTGTGTTATTTTATTTCTTTCATTGTCATATTCCTGTTTTCTTTTTAATTCCTTTATGTTTCCATTTAGGGTGCCAGAAATTAACTCCCAAGACAAGCAAACAAACACAAACCCAAAATCAAGCAAATATGATTTTCCCCTAAAGAAATTAGCTTTACTGATGTTTTAGTGTGGGTGGTCCACAATTAGAGGTTCCTGAGCAGCGTTAGCTCAGCCAGACTGCATACTTGCGCACTGCACAGTTCGTTAAGGGCTGAAGCACCTCATTGTTAGAAAAGGTACTGTCACCAAAACGAAATATTTATTGCTTTTAAAAAGTGTTTCATCAAGTCCAAAGGTTTAATTTCATAAACAGCTCCATTGTTTTTAGACTATCAAAATGAAGTCTGGAAGGAGGTATTTGATCTGCCTTTGTTGCTTATTAGGGATGAAGGGAAGACAAGGGAGCAACAGTCGACACTGAGGGCACAAACAGCTTTTAGGTTACAGCGGTAGCTAAAAAACAGTTCTTATAAATTTTCTTGGAACAACTTAAGATTGAAAATTAGATTTCTAACCTTTGGATGAGTAAGATTTTTTTAAAGGTAGTGGCGGCTAGCCATCAGACACATTTCAAAATAGAACTTGTTGAGCTTTAGCAAGAAGCTGTATGAAGTCATGTAAGTAGATTGGATAAGCTTTGATAGCCATACCTGGTTCTGTCAAGTCTTGTATTTCTCTTCATGGTCATTTCTTCTTCTATGGTTATTAATCATTTTGTTCTAACTTGAGAATGTAATTTCACAACAGATGGAGCATAAGGAACAGCATAAGAAGAGCACATGTGATATTATTTATTAGGTATATACTTCCACCATCCAACAAATTATAGCATAGGGCCTTCCTAATTACATCAGTGATGGGCTCTGTAACAGTGTGGTAGATTTATCTTCCATGGATTGGTTTGGTCATTGTTGGATCCATATGAATTTTAGCAGCTGCAATATCTTCTGGCACACAAATTAACATGGGTTGTATGAAGAAATCTCTGTTGTTGTTGTTGTTGCTGTACTGAATATGCAATCTACTAATCTCACTTCTTGCCCCAGCTGCTTTATTGATGAGAAATGATGAACAATTGTTCTCAGTTCATCACCTTCTGCCACTTTTGATTTTATGGATGTTTTCAGTCATTGCTTTTTCAAGCTGAAGAGTCCTAGTCTGTATATTTGTTTTTGTAGACAAACTGTTTTTTACCACTGAGTTGTCTTTTTCATAAAGTTCCCAAGACATTCTCAAGATTTTTTTATCTTGGAGTAACAGTAAGTCGAGACCATCCCTGTGTCTGTGAATAAGGAAAGTTCTCCCCCCTGCCTTTTTTTTATGTTAATCTGTCTTGAAATTCATCTATTATTCTATCACTAAATATGGTGAGGTTATTATGTAGTTCTTAGCAGTCATCCCTGATGAGCAACAATAAATTTTTTCAGCTCATCCTTGAAAGCTCAGCTTCCATTGCATAACACCATCCATGGCATAGCTCTTTGTCAGACCTCAGTTACAACCACTTGAGATGGTAAAAACTGCTCATTATTTTCTACCTTTTAATTGGTTCCATGGTTCTGTGTGCAGATACATATTGTCCCACTGAATTTTAGGTTCTTTAAAAGTCTTTAGTGAAGGTCATCATCAAATGAATCTATAAAGCTGTCTAACTGTGTTAACACTATCCTTCATCCACATGCTTGTTCTAATGATAAATGTAAACATTATTTTATTTTGTATGCAATATATATCTGTTATAATTTATCTCATGTTTTTCAGTATTATCCAGATTAATGCTTTCTACTTTATTGAACAAAGTATTCTGCCTAAGTTAATGCTCATATATCCTACAAAAAGGATTGAGTTCTTCTCCACTTATTCCAAGTCCAGTAGCCTAGTAAGAAGCTGAACCATATTCTGCCTCCTGCAGGGTTTTAGTAACTCCTGAAGATTTGCAAAACATGAAGGGACATCTGGGCCTCGAAGTTGTGTTGGTAGGACCTAGAAAGTAGTGGGAATTTCAGATGTAGAAGCGGTTGCCAAGGGATTTGCAAAGTTTGCAAGAGTTTACCCTCTTAATAACACCTAATTTTTTCTTGTTTGGTTGATTGTTTTTATTAACTTTTCAATCTCCCAGCTCCCAAATACAAAGATGATTAGTGACTTGGCCTTACAAGTTTATGCCCTTAAGACAGCACTTCCAGTAACACAGATCTGCTAGTACTTTCCCGCAAGCCTCACTGTTAGCTTTATGTTAATTTTAATAAAGTCTAAAGCCACAAATCCAAAATGATTTGCTTTTGTTGTATTTTAGATCTGAATCTCCTTGAGAATTTTTTTTTGTTTGCTGCCATTGGCAGATGAGCTAATACCCCTTCCAAGCAAGCAAAGTACATAATTACTTACATGAAAAGCAAGTTCTTTAGGAGAATTTTCAGCTAAACCCACCCCTTAGAGGAAAATAGGAAGGGCACTGGCAATTAGATAAGCTGCACTTCAGACATGAACAAACACATTTATCAGATAATTAGTAGATACTTTTCTAGGTATTTCTGGCACTGAGATCCAAAAGCAGTGCTAAGGCAGGTAAGCTCATCTGATGAGAAAAGCCCTGTGGCTGCAACAGACTGCTAACTTGAGAGGGAGAAATGCCCTGTATTGTAACTCTTTGCATGCTTCAGACGTCCCGTGTTCTTTGTCTTGATTCTTCAGCCAGTCTTACTTATTCTTCTCCCATGAGCTGTAAGGCAAGAAGTGTCCCATTCAGAGAAAGCAGCCTCCTGTGAACTATCTGCTTCTTGCTGGGGAGAAGCCCTGCCTTGGAGAACCCGAGAGAGGTATTTTGGGCAGAGTAAGATGAAGGAGCAGACACAATGAATAAAATTATCCAGAAATAATGTCTAGTTGGAAATGGGGACTGGGTATACTATGCTGCAAACAGACTCAACAGTATTATTTTGATAGAAGCTCATCTACCAGGGAATTTCACCAAACAGTTGACAGTGATCTCTGGGCGACCCTGGATTTCCGTCTGGACCACAAGGGACCTTTAGAAGAAAATTCTGTAATGTTTTTGTATGGAAGGAGGACAGTTAATGTGTTCCTAATGATGTGAATGTTTTGACAGTTGGAGTAGATAATGACAGAGATATTAATTATCTACTCTTCACCGGTGATTAAAAGAATAGTAGATACCGCAGAGACATTGTAATTTCTGTGTTCATGTTTGTGTATACATGTACATATATGTGTGCCTATATATATAAAGAAAACACATGCAACAAGTCTAGTCATCTACTTTCATAAATTAGAGAATGATCCTTTTAATGATCAAAACCATTGAAGGATTGAACAACTAAGTGACTGAATGATCTAATGTTTTCATTCAATAAATAAAGCATTCCAGGCTAGTCAATATTATTGTGAATAAACTTATTTTTCAAAATACAAAGCACTTGTTATACTTCAAGGCACAAGTTTATGAAATAGTCTTTGAAATGTTCTTCCCCCAGTGAAGGGGGGAAATATGCTTGTAGAAAGTTACTAGAAACATTTATCAATTATCAAACTAATAAAACACAATCTCCTGAACATTTTAACATGATCGCCAATGTTACTGGCTTTTTCCTCTGAATCTCTCTGGATATATGCATATATTTGTAGACATGCACATTATATAATGTATAGAATACATGTTTATCTAATAGCATACAACTATAAGGATTTTTTGACACTTGAAATTAAATGATGTTTTTTCATGAGTACAGGTACAACATTTAAAAAAAATTTAAAAAATAATTTTGATTTTTATTCTAATTCAGAGTAAACACATTCAAAAAGTAAACATTTTAAAAATAATTGTGATACCTGTTTCCCAACTAGTCTTTTACACTCACAATACTATGCACAGTGTACTGTGATGGAAAAGACAATGTCATGTATCAAGCTGCAAATTTTCCTGCAGGCTGCCTTAGAAATATATTTCTTCATTTGACAAGATTTTAAAGTATCTCAGCATGTCTGTTTTTAATCTTCTGTTATATGATAATCGCCAATCACAGGTTGCACAAAAATGAGAGACGGTTGTAATTTTGGCACTGCTGCCAGGAACTATTTCCTCCAGAAAGCAGCTTTCAAAAGTCCTTGTTTCATATTTACATTCATAGGGTGATCATTAAATGAAACGTTGTAGTTCTCAAGCACTAGAATCTATCCCATGTGTGCTGCTGTAGTTTCAACAGCCATATAGGAAACACAGTAATACTATTTTGCTCACAGGCAAGTTAAATTCATTGTAAGTTCGTAAGACATTCTGAAAGCCACACACAGAAGGTACTATGTAAGTGCCTGTGTATAAAGGCAATGAATATTACTCTAGCTGTGTGGCTTTATAGATAACATAACATAGAAATACTTTACTCAGACTGACCAGAGAAATAAGGGTTATTGAGCACATTAAGGAAAAGTTAATGGTGTTGGGAGAGACGCATTACCTTCTTTGCACGCATCTATGCAGCAGTTTTAATACACAACTTGTTTATTCTGCATTTTTATTTTCATTTTTGAAGTGAGATTGCAAGACTTGATAAAATATCTTGCCTCTAAATATCTAGTCTGAGTGGTATTTGTTTAATGTAAAGTTAGCTATCTGAAAGCTAGACATCTAAATGCACCAGTCATTTGTATTCTCTCTATAATAAGCGCAGAAAAACATGCACCTCCTGAGGGCAGCTCTTCCCTGGTATACATCAAAACTAGGTGGGATGAAACACCCCCTGGAGATGTCTATCTGCATCCATTAACTATAGAGGGAGTCTTTTTTAGATTAGCTTTATCTATCTAGAAGTTAAAGATCTAATGGAGCCAAGGCTCTCCCATTAGCGAAAGATGCTGCCAACCCCTCCAATTATTTTCTAAAAAGGAGGGAATGAGACCCTGGCCCTACTAAAATCAGTGTCTCCGCAAACATCAGCAAGGCCAGCACTGCTGCTGCCAGGTTCAAGTCTGTCTATGTGTGTGCAAAATATCGGTCTTCAAACTAGTCTTTCTCCTGCTTGAATAAAGATTGTGATTGTGTAAAGTTATTTTACAAGCACAGCAAGCTTCTGCAGCTGCAACGTATTGAATCTAGGAAGAGCCATAATCTATGAAATGTTTGTGCTTTACTAAAGTGAGTGTTTATTTACTGCATTTAATTTTTTGGTTATACTGTTCAAGCAAATGCCTAAATATTTCATGTCTTTGTCCAGGTACTTAAAGTACTGATAGTTTGCAAATGAAGACAAGAGTAGAAGTGGTAGGCAGACAGAGATGACCGCAGCCAGCTTTAAGCAGGGACTGAGCATGAGTAGAAGATGGCACTTGCTTTGCTGCAATAAAAAAATTAATTTTACCACACTGTGAGTGAAAACAAATTAAGTCACTTGTTACTTAGCTTAAAGATGACAAATTCTATTTTGCCTATGCTACTGAGAAACTTTGGGCAGGCCTGCAAACCAACGGACCCTGGTTTGCTTTCCAAAAACTTCTGCCTCCTGCGAAGGGCGTTGATGACCCTGAGCAGGAGCAGACACCTTGTCCGACTTAAGGCTGTCACAGGCAATAGTCAGATTTGTGGCAAACAAACAGGAGGAGATAATGGACTTTTACAGCAGTGGCTTTTCTATCTGATGACCAGAGAAATATTTATGCCTTTACACATTCAACCAGCATACAGTATTACTTATATCAAAGGATATCTCTAAAATGGGAAAGGTTCTTGAAACACAGAAGATGGCAAAGTCAGATGAAACAAATTACTAAGAAGGAGTTCAGAGTATGACTGTTCACAGAAGGAGGTGAGCAGGTAATAAATACCAAACTCAACAAAAAATTGCAACAAGCGGTGTACCCAGTATTTTCTGAAGAAGGAAATAATCCAGTAATGTGCACTGATTTTGATAATTCATTAGCTGTGCAATAGGTATCAAGGTATGTACAATACTGAACACAGATGGGTGCAGACTTCCTTTATTTCCATGTTACTCTGTCCAATAGAAATAGACGAGCAATAAAAAGCAGATAATAAATTCTTAGTTCTGGAGCCTGACACCACTGTTTGTTCCTGGCTGCTCATTCCCTTTCTTCAGCCCCAGGATGCCTCAGTGAAAATCTTTGGGAAATGCATCTATCGTACTCCAACCCACCCCTTATTCAGTATATTGTTATCTTTATTCGGTGTTATCCTTATGCAGTCAATGCATCCTTTATTCAGTGTTTTAGAGGTTTCTTGAACTGGCTGCCCTGGTGAGTTTTTGAAGGGATGACATGTCATAGCATCAAGGCAGGCCTTGATAAACTTGCAGGTAGCTGCTCATGAAAGGTGTACATATATTCATGACTGTCCTGGTTTCGGCAGGAAGATATACATATATATATATATATTTGGCCTCTGTGTGGTGCTTAATTGCTGGCTGGGGCTAAACCGTGACAATGACCTAAGCAGCTGGTCCTATCACAGGAAGTACTGGATGACCTTAAAGGTGATGATAACAGTTCTATCTATCCTTAAGCAAGCTGAAATTCATAAGAACCACTCTGTATGTTTTGGATTTCTACTTCCTAAAACAATAAGACTCTGACTATCTTAATCTGTAAACACCTTAAGAACAAACTTAGCATATGGCAGAACATATAGAGGAGGCATACAGTTATTGTAGTTTCCACAGGAGCCTTGTTATGTGGGAAAACCTCACTTTTTAATATCTGCAACTTCTGGGAAATCTCAGTATCGGGGAGTTCATGCCACGTTTTTTGAACTGATTTTCTCCTTTTTTTTTTTCTGAGAGTGGACCTGTCTTGTCTTTAAGCAATACCAGTGACAACTCTCACTTCTGGTCGTGTTATTCACTTTCCATCCTCCCGCTATGCTGGATGCTCTGAGAAATCCAGTGCAGTTATGAGAGTCCCTTTTTGCTCCTTTTGTGGGGACCTTGGGAGGCTCTTTAATAGCCCGTGCTCCTCAGCAGCAGATTGCGTGGGGTCAGGAAGGTCAGGTTGATTTGCGAGCTCTTCCTTGTGGGACAAGTTAGTTTGAGCTGCAAAGGCACTCAAATACTGTATTACGCGCTGATGGCTTTCTGAAGTTGTTCTGCTCCCACACCCTGAAGAAGATGGATGGCTCATGATCTGTGTGTGAGATGCCGCTGCTGTAGTCTGTCTTCAGCTCCAGCTCACATACCTCACCTCTGGGCAACAGCACTGTGTAACTGATGTTCAGTGTGCCTCAAGGGGTTAAAAGATTAATGCACCACAAAGGTATCCTGTAAGCTGCAGTTTCAAGGAGCTGGACTCTGATCTGCAGTATTAGGTTTCATTAAGACTTTAAAAAAGAAGTTGTACCAGAATGTATATTAGGCCAGGAGCTATAAATAGTTGAATAGAGTCATAACTTTCTGAAAGTTTTTGTTGCTTTGGTTTATGATTTCACCATAAACACTGAGTAGGATTAGATTTGACAGCAATATTTTCTTTAGTACAGATGGTGAATCAGTATGCAACAATGGTTGTTATTTTAAGAATTTCAAAACAGTTTCTGTAATTGTAAGAATTTAAAAACATAACTGAATCCAAGAGCCCTGATTTCCCTGCTAAGGTTATAGTAACTTCTTACGGCTTCAGTGAGAAGCTGCAAATGTCCAGAGCAGAAAAAAAATCAACTCCAAGTGTATATATGTGCTTGTTCTTGTTATATATACACACACACATATATATATAAAAAAATATATACGTATCTTCTCACCTCTATTTCTGACTTTTTGTGTAAATAATTAGAGCCACGAACATTCTGTCAAGGACACTCATAATAGGCAGATAAAGTGTTATTGCAGTGATTGTATGGAAAGCTGAGTAACATTAAACTTTGAATGTGAATGGATTTTTTTCTCAGTAACAAGCTTAGATTTCATATCTGATTCACGCTTAACAATGGCAGTATAAGGCAAAAGAGAAAAAAACCTTTTATGTATATTCTGTTTAAATTAAGTGTTCTACTTTTTAAATTAGATGTGTAGAAGTTATTTCACTGAAGCTGGAAATTAGGTTCACTGAAAGCATTTGGCCATTAGCATAAATATCATAGAGGATGATATAAAAAAAAGTTAAGAAATGGCATGACCTGAATACGCCATTAATATTAAAGCTTCAGTTTGGCAGATATTTAAACAATAGTGAACATCACCCTTCTGGCCTGTCTCGCTGGAGAAGTCTTCAATAGAAAAACGGGTTTCGGTCTGATCTAAATCCAGACTCAGTTCTAACTATTTGTATATAATGATAGCGTGGTCATATCCAGTCATATCCCCAGCATTATCGGGGAAGTTCAAAAGGCTGGTTTAGAATAGGTATCCCTGGTCTTCAGCCTAAGAAATTGAAGCAAAGAGTGTGTCACATGCTGGCATAAAAACCAAAGTTGATTAACCCCTGGATAACCCGGTAGATCTGTCCTACCTCTGCTTCTGCTGCTGATCTGCAGATATAATCCGCATTTATGTGGATGACTGGTCTGGTTATAGGCAGTTAAATGCTTGTAAAATCCAGGGATGTTGTGAAAATTTGTCAGTTTGAACAAAAAGGAGTTCCTGTTTCCTTACAGTATTTAGCAAAACTGAACAGATCTGGAACAAAATTGAGCAATTGATCTGTGTGTAAGAAAAATGAAAACACTGATCTCACTGATGACAACTGACGTTTAAAAGGTGCTATGTTTATAGTGAAGCACTGGGGACACTTATTTTTTCTCATGGTTTCTGTAGAAGGGTGTGGGATGTGAAGAACATTTTTGCCTCTTCTGGAATTGGCTTGCAAATTTTGTGTTTGAAAAGTCTGCTCAAAGAATGAATGAATGCATGAATGAAATAAAATGGCTAGAGAAATGCAATAGAAACCTCAAGAAAAAATAAGCGGGTTGAAAACAGGAACAAAGAACAAACAACGTGGAAAAGTATGGAGACTATAAAAATGAACACCTATAAAAATGTAAAAAAACCCCCAGCATAATGTGATATATGCAGTGCTTAGCGTATCTAGACGTATCGAAATTTTCCTGATACAAGCTTCCATGTACCTAGAACTTGTTTATTTCTGAGAATGTATAATTTATTCACAGAAATATTCTGTTTTGGAGGTTAGAGAGATTGCCATTATCCATTTAAGTATGGTGGTCCCCCTCAAGTTGACTCAGCTCCCACTTCAGCCTCCCAGCTATGACAAACTAGGTTGCAAGACCTCCAGCCATCATAAAATTCACAAGCCTTCGAACACCGCAGGTTTGATCGTGTCAAAACCAACATGTGCTACTTTGTGGTAACAAGGTGAGAATCATACAGCAAGTTGCTGGAAACAATGGTAATTACACAGTAAGGTAATTATACAATTATCAGGAGATAACCTGCCAGTGGTAATGTGAATCATATCACCACTATAATGCCAAGGGATATTGCAATCTGGAGTTGACTGGTGTTAGCACTAACAAAGCTCCAGAATACAAAAGTCTGAAAGGACAAACTATGGAAATTGAAATACCTCAGTGAGGTGAGGACCACAGTATTAGGACAAACTAGGGATATCTGTATGATCACAAACCTTGCCTAATCTTGTCACATCGTTTGCAAAACAGATTTTAAAGGCATCATTTGGTTTGAATGACAGGCTAAAAATTACACAGAAAATATAAAAGTGAACCTCAATATTAGTCAGTGGTTAATGCCTGACTTTTTCAAGCTTTATTTTCTGTTTTTAATTTCTAAGAATCCATCCTAGCTTGCCCATAAAATTGTACATTCATGTGACATCGCCCAAAGGATTAAAAACATAGACCTTATTTTATTTAAAGAAATTAAACTTCACTTTACCACAGAATCCCTTGTTAGTTCATAAGGCACTAGTGCTGAAAAACATACAATTCTCCACATGAAGCTTTTGCAAAAAACCCTGAAAGTTATATAAACCCATTTCACTACACACAACATCAAACTCATAGTACTGCCTGAATGCTTTTGCTGCAGTTGTTAGAGATTTTGAACAAACTCAGCTGTACCTTGAAGTGAGATAATAAGAATTATAATATCTGCTTACCTTGTCTTTTGTCTGATTAATCTTATACTGCAAACTCTGCATTGAGGGCTGTTTATTACTGTGAGTAGAGATGGTGCCCAATCTCACCTGGGGCCTGGAGGCATGATTATAAGCAAGCAGTAATTACAATCAAATAAGAATATATTTTTAAAAATCTCAAATGTAATCGCTCAGATATTTGGGGGTGATTTTATGGGAGTGCCTTCTGAGAACTGGCAAACCTTTCACATCCATTGCTGCAGTACGGGGGGAGGACTGGCTTTTGAAGAAAGCACCACTCTGGAGGTTCTGTGAACCATAACAGCTATAAGGGCTGCGGCTGGGGGAAGAATGAGTATGGAAGGAGCCTGAAGAGATGAAAGGAAGCTCAACACAGGCAGGAAGGCAGCTAAAGGAGGAAAAGTATCACTGTGTCTTCTAGCAACACCAGGGAGGAAGCTGGAAAAGCTGGAGGAAGCTGGAGGGTGTTGAGGAGTTCAAGTTGAGGAGGAAGAGACACTACAGGAAAACAAATTCCCTTTAGGGTGAGGAGAGCATACTGGCCTGTTTCTTCTTAGACCACTGAGGAATATGGTGCTTCTGCTGTCACTGCTCCTTTTGGCACCGAAACGATAGAGTGGTAATGGAAGCAAAAGTAGTTACCAGAATTGAAACAAAACAAAGGACACAACTGCAGCTTTCATTCCTATCTCTAGAGTCGCCACCAAGCAAAACTATTTTGTTAATATTTTATTGTTATTAGTCATAAGTACAGCAAGGGAGCTATTACAACTGAAACACTAGAACAGACTGGGCTGACAGTAAGCTAAAACATGCCTAGGGCAACAAACTTTTTTTTAAGTGTTATGACTTTCTAGTTTCTGCTTGTGATGAGCAATGTGTCAAAAGAATCCCTAAACTCCTTTACTGATTACTAAGGTTGGTGAACAAATGAACTGGAAAACAATCCAACTTTGGGGTGACTATTTGAAAATCACTGTTTTTCTTTTGTTAAAACACCCATGTTAACCTGATCTTTCAGATCGTTAATTCAGTTACTGCCTGTACATTTGCTTTTTCAAATAATGCTGAGCTCCCAACAAGAAGGGTGAGGGTATTTTGAAACCTCAGTCCTGAGAATGTCAGCAAGCCCCTTTTTCCCCCCACTCATTTTATGCTTTATCTCAAGTTGAGTAAACCTCAGATTCTGACTCCTCATGGGAAAAGAGTGACGCTGACTGCTCTCCAGTTTAGGCATTGGTGGAAAGTCCATGTAAAGAGCTGTGCTTACTCCATAAGGACAGGCTGAGAGGTGGTTCACCCTCAGGAGGTGGTTCACCCTCAGGAGAAGAGAAGGCGCTGGAGAGACCTTATCACAGCCTTCCAGTACTTAAAGGGGGCTTCTAAGAAAGACGGGGACAGACTTTTTAGCAGGGCCTGTTGCCATAGGACAAGGGGTAACGGTTTTAAACTGAAAAAGGATTTATTTAGACTAGATATAAGGAAGGAATTGTTTATGATGAGGGTGGTGAAACACTGGCGCAGGTTGCCCAGAGAGGTGGTAGATGCCCCATCCCTGGAAACATTTATGGTCAGGGTGGACGGGGCTCTGAGCAACCTGATCTAGTTGAAGATGTCCCTGCTCACTGCAGGGGGGTTGGAGTAGATGACCTTTAAAGGTCCCTTCCAACCTAAACTATTCTATGACTCTATGATAAGTGAAGTGCTTATGAAGTAAACTAATCCAGGAATGCTAATCTGAGACTCATGCTGATGGCTGAAGGCCAGGTTTCTGAAGCCAAGAATAATTAAAAATTTTTTTCCAGGCTGTGCCCAAGTTTGTTGTGAGCTTCAGCCCATGTGTCTACATGAGCTGTAAACTTTCAGTTTTCATACAGTTTACCTTCATTTTTAAATCCTTGAGTTTGGAAATGGAGTTACATGGGCTAAAAAATGTTTGGAAACCAAGAACTGCTTTATTTCATCTGATGAAGGACTTCCTAAATTTGTTTGTATTTTCTAGCTATACTGGCTGATGTCATAAAAGATGTTCTCTCTCCTTACAAAAATTGCCTTGCTGATTTCTGTTGACATGATACATAGTCTTAAACCAATTACGTAAAGGTTGGAAATGGAGTTACATGGGCTAAAAAACGTTTGGAAACCAAGAACTGCTTTATTTCATCTGATGAAGGACTTCCTAAATTTGTTTGTATTTTCTAGCTATACTGGCTGATGTCATAAAAGATGTTCTCTCTCCTTACAAAAATTGCCTTGCTGATTTCTGTTGACATGATACATAGTCTTAAACCAATTACGTAAACTCTTTATAAAGTCTCATTTAACATCTTTATTTTAATGTTGTGAGAACAGCAACTGACAGGCCACAGCTCCTCCACTCTTCTGGTGTTACGGCACATGTAGGAGGGAATTACTACTGCTTTCCGTATCCTTTTGGATCATGTCACTTACATACTTCACTGTAGTTAGCCCTCTCTGCTGAATGCTGTGCCTGGAAGGGAAGTGCAGGCTGACATTAGTGGGGATAAATGACTTTTAAAAATGAGTAAACAGCACAGACTAAAGTGCTTGATAAAGAAGGGACATGTTTTTTCCAGTGGGAGGAGCAGCTGTTTGCAGTTTAAGCGAGGACCTTCTATGAGTTTTTAGGGGCGGATAGAACTGGATATGTTTCTGTTTTTTCACTGGTGCGATTTTCATTAGTGGAGTTCTTGTGGGGACTGAAAAAGGCTTCTCTGGGCAGAGTGAAGCTTACTTTCTGCATCAGGCAGCAGCGTGATTACAGAGAAGATGAAATTATTCTCCAAAAACTGAAGACATTTGAAATAGAATTTCCGTATGATAATGTAAACAATGAGCTATTTTCATAAAGTGAAATAAGAAAAACATTAATTTTTAACTTAAGAAGGGGTCAAAAATATAAGAATGAAAAGCCTATTAGGCTCATTTTTGCGTTGTATGATTTTTCGAAGGAAATTAGCAAAGAAATTTATGGGATTTTTTCTCTGGCTGAGTTGCTATGAAAGCCATTTTCAAATTTTATGAAAAATACAATTTCTAAATCACTCAAACCCTAAGAAAAAATTGCCGATGAATAATTCTTCCAAGGGAGGTAGATTTTATTGATTCATTCTGGTTACCCACAGGTACAGAAAAATTCATAGTTTTAGAAAACACTCACTTTTTATTGCCCAGTTGAGTTGGGGGTGGGAGAGAGAAATAAATCTTCAGTGAACAAAGTCAGATAGGCACAGCAATCTTAAATGCGTTCCATGGGATTCAGCAGGGATACAGGTATAGGCAGCTGCTTTATTCTTACTAGTGGTCTCAGTGTGTTAGTAGACTATCCCACAAATAAGTCAACAAATTAGCCAGTGTTTACCATTTTAAAACATATTGCTCGTCCTTCTGTTTTACGAAAGGTTTGGTTACATTTAATCCTTCTAATCTCTTGATTGTGCAGAATTATTCTAAGGCACGTTGCCTTCCTCCCCGCTGAACTCAGACAACATGACACTATCTTGTTTTTCCTGTAATCAGAAGCTAATGGGGACTATACAAACTGCTCCCTTCCCTCTACCCCATTCTTCTCCACCTCCCTCTGAGGCAATCAAATTGTGTAATCATTAGAGAGACTAATCGAGACAACAGGATTAAGATCCAGAAGCTCACTGTAAGCCTCCACTGAATAGTTATCTCTAAACAGGCCAAGAATAGAAGCATGAGTAAGTCAAAAGTTTCCTAAGAAAATCGTAGGTCACGTATGAAAGAAGGATGTAAACTCAGTTTTTGCTGATTACATTGGCTTATGTGGGGGGCTTCAGCTACAATATAGAGAGCATGTGTGTTTCCTTTTTTAAAGGAAACATGTTTTAAAAATCTACCATCATTTATATATTTGGTAGTTTTTTGCGCTGTGTTTCTTAGCTGACTCATAGCATTCATTGCTATGTAAGAATTCTTTTTGTATGTGTATATAGTGATGGTCTGGCAGTAAGCTTTCATGTATACGAGTGCTTATTCAGCAGAAGATGTCTCAGAACCTCCTGTAAAGTGTATTAGAAATACTCAAAATCTTTGTGACATGCAAGAAATAATGTATATAGAAGGCAATTTGAGAAAAAAAGGAGTATCAACTCCTAGTTCTCTGTGTCTGAAAGAGTGCATCCATGTAGGAATGTTAGTCTTTATAAAAATATTGTTTAAGCATGAAGAGATGAGCTCTGCAAAAGAACTGAAGGAATAAAAGGAAACAAAGAATCCACAGAGGCTGAGGGAAGATAGTTTTCAGCTGTTCATTGCTGAAGATATTAGAACTAAATAGCAGTCTGGATTGCCAGAAAATCCTTATAAACCTATCTATCTATTTATTTATTTATTTATAAGAGAAATCATGTTTATAGTTGGCTGTACTTCTAAAGCAAAATAAATGTATAACAAAATCTTTAAAAGAAGAGAAAACAAAGATACAGTATTGATCCTTAATATTCTCTTAATAGGCTATATTTTATATTTACATGCATATGCATTTATATATGAGTAGATATTTCTAGAGAAAGAGAGAAAGTGCATGGTATATGTGTCTATTCGTGTGAGAATATAAATGTATATTATGTGAAAGGAAGGTAGACTGACTGTGTATACAGTAGTTGGTAAAGGGCAGTGGTAAATGTACTGGCCAGACATCAATAAAAAACACAAAGTTGTTTTGTTTTTTTCCACAGTAATTAACTGGTGATTTATTTTACAAATGTGTTGTGGTAATTCAATAAATTTGCTAATTTAGTGCTAGAGGTTTTTATTTGTAACCATGGCATATTTTACTGTGCACACCTGTGTCATGGAGAATTTTGCCGATATGCTATTATTTCACTCATTTCAATAAATTTGTTACAGAAATATCAAGAGGAAAGAGTGCTAGGAAGCTGTAGAGTTGCTGTACTAGCATGCATAGACACGAGAGAGTATTACAGGCTCTGCTGAGCATTCCTCAGAGGTGTTAATGACTTTAAGCCTGTCAAGAATGTCTCCAGCTTGTACAGCAAAGACAATTCAACAGTTTAATAAAAAGGTGTAACATTTCCTACAGGTGAGCTCAAGTGATCAAAGGATATAACAGAGCTTTTGTTACTTCAGTCAAAAGAATGCATTCTGGAGTTTAACCTTTGCTTTTGATGTAATGTCATCTTTGAATGCTAACAGCCTTTTCTAGGAAGGATTAAGTTGTTTGAAGTGTTTTTTGGTTTTTATTTAGGACCAGGCTTTGGAAACTAAAGAAAGTGTGGAGTAATGTGCTATAAATCATGGAAAGGCTTTAAATAGTCATATCTAGAAAAATAACTAAAAACAATTGAAGGAGAAGGTCAGGACTGCATGGTTGAGTTTGATCATACTAGGTTTATGTTCAAAATAGATGTCTAGAGTTTACTTGTATAAGAAAACCCTTTTGGATGAGAATAGTTGTGAACTGGCATCAACTGGTTAATTTTTGAGGGTACAGTGTATTTGCATTTCCATTCTGGGATAAAACCTGTAGCACAGGAACTGGATAAACAACCAGGAGTAGATAACAACAGGAAAGCTGAAGATACACAGGCCCAGTATCTCCTCCAACTGTCTGACGGATGTTTGTGTACTTGAGGCAGATAAATCTTATTTTCTCCTAAACCCTCACAGGTTTCACCTCAGCATTTATATTAAATGTCACAAGCCTGTGACCGTGGCTGCTGATGGCCTATGCAAAAAAGTTTTTGCATTTGCGGTGGTGAATATGGCATGGCTGGTAAGGAACGGTGACTTTTGACATCTTGTCTTAATGCTACTTCAAATATTTGTTGGAGTCCATGGCCACACTTTCAGTGTACCGGCAGATGCAAAGATAGAAGCCGTAGCATCACTAGACCTGCCCAGTTTTGCACTGTTCCTTATAGACACTCTCACTTTCTCTTTCCACTCACGAAAATGTAACCCAGCAAGCAGAGCACCTTATTTCCTTATGCTGTGCCGGTACAGGGCAAAGCATAGATACTGAAAAGTAATATGAGACCTGACCTTTAAATAAATTCAGATGTAATGTGGTCTAAGATTAAGCAAAGTATATAGGAAAAAAGGAATGGCAGTGACAGCAGGAAAGAGATGTTGATGCTTTGTTTCTGAGTAAGAAAGCCAGATAAGCAAGGATGATTAATTCTAGTAGTTATTACCAATTAATTGATTGATTTGGCCTGGAAGCACTAATATATCTCCATCCTCTGACATAAGGTGGTTCAGGTTGTTTTTCAGGAGCGGCTGCCTTGACAGAGCAAGCAGAAGGTTAGTGAGGGTTACAGAATGGCTTTAGGAAAGGGTGAAAGTTGTGGGAAAATTCAGAAATGGTTTTCACGTTTTGAAGCAACTAATTGGGCTTGAGGCAGGCAATTGTCCCAGATTACTGGAGAACATTGTACCTTCAAAATCTGAAATAGAACGGCATGGGAATAGGTACGTTTTAAGAAACCCCTCCTTGCCTGATTTTTGGTTCTCCCTCTGCGCTCCAGCTCCCCAAGATAGAGAGCAGATGGTGAGCCCAGGAAAACAACCGTAGGAGATGCATTTCAGATCACCAGGCACAACAGCATTGTGGTATGTTTTAAAGTTGAGTGAGATGTTCTCTCTCAAGTCAGTTGCCTTCAGTGAGCATCTTCGTTTTGCTACAAATAGTTGCGTACTGTTGGCACTGGAACTGCAGTTCAAACTGGTAAGTCCCTGGTTGTGCATCAGTGCCCGTCTGTTGCCACAGCTCCAAAGCGTTTCGTAAACAAGCAGTGGAGTATTTGCACACACATGGAACACAGATATAGGCTCCATTCACCACTGCTGGCCTGGGAAGGTGCACGCTGCGGGGTCAGGGCAACATGAAATTCTGCTGAAGCCCTGCCATGGATGGAAGGTACACGGCGAGATGTTCTGAGTAAAGCTCACAGGTAAAACGCAGTCCTGCTCGGATAACAGAATGTTTCACACGTGATTTTTTTTTAAGTCCTCACTTCATACATGAGTTCTTTTTCCAACCCGCAGCTTTCCTTTGGGAAAAGGCTCTCTTTCCTCATGATAAGAATGATCTTCAAGGGAAGGTATTCAGGCTTCTCTGGAGCTGGATTGCATCTTCAGACTTTGTGGAAGAATGCTCCAGGACTTTTTCAGACAACACAGACTAGAAACAAGTGTCAGGAGGACTGGAAGAGGGAAAAGAGGGCACTGTGTGGCTCCTCCAGACTGGTGCAAGAATTATGAGGATGTTTAGATACATGCATTTCATCTCATGGGGGACATCAAAGACAGATGAGGTGAAGGGATCCAAAAGAATTATGATGGACATCCAGATGTTGCTCTAAGTTTCTTATCCCATTTTCTCCGAGTGATAACATGAAATATTTTACTGTGGCCTGCCTTAAATCAGAACAATGCCGCATATCCTTTGTGCAATATTTTTAATCAATGACACCAGAAAAAATGTTCCAAGAGTAAAGTTGCTTTTTTTCCACAGAGTTAAAAATTCTGACAACATGGACATTTTATAGCTGAATATAGTTATTATGTATACTATTTAAAGCATATATATGTACCTATAGAAGAGCATAAATCATTCAGCAATCTGTTCAATAAATCTTTAGACAGAAAATGTTATTTTTATAATGCATTTAACTTTTTTCCTCCCTGATTCTATGATTTCATTCCTGTTCCTCCAACATTTAGATTGGAATTTACCTTTGTCAGTTTAGGTACTGAATATGTCTTGGGTCCACTCACGCAGACAAGAGCAGTAGAGTTTTGGAAGGGAGGAAAGAGTTATATGTTTAAGGGAAAAAATCCCCAAATTTAAGGTATGGGCATATGTAGGCAGATATTAACATCTGAAATCGATTAAATTGCATTTCTAACATCTCTGTCCACAGCAACATATAATTTTCATAATAGATGGGAAAGGTGAGGAAAAATCCTCTCCCTGAAGCCAGAGGTTGCAAGATATCATCTAAAAGACTTCTCCATAGCTCTTTTGCCATGGATTACTTGCCAATGCGGACATGCTGAATACCAGAGAATAAGTATAATACATATGTATACACACATGAAAGATCAGAACACTTGTATTCCCAAATTCACAGTCTAAGGGAATTAATCTGTCCTAGTTTCAGCCAGGGTAGAGTTAATTTTCTTCACAGAAGCTGGCGTGAGGCTGTGTTTTGGATTCGGGATAGGGAAAATGTTGATAACGTGCTGATGTGTTGAGTGGTCACTAAGCAGTCAAGGACAGTCCAGCTTCTCGTGCTGGCTGGCCAGCAAGAAGCTGGGGATGCCCAGGGAGCTGGGAGGGGACACAGGACAGCTGACCCAGGCTGGCCAAAGGGATATTCCATACCATATGACATCATGCTCAGTATATAAAGCTGGGACGAAGAAGAAGTAAGGGGTGGAGGGACGTTCGGAGTGATGATGTTTGTCTTCCCAAGAAACCATTACACGTGATGCAGCCCTGCTTCCCTGGAGATGGCTGAACCCCTGCCTGCCCATGGGGAGTGGTGAATGGATTCCTTGTTTTGCTTTGCTTGCATGCATGGCTTTTGCTTTACCTACTAAACTGTCTTTATCTCAACCCAGGAGTTTTCTCACTTTTACTCTTCCAATTCTCTTCCCCATCCCACCGTGGGGGAGTGAGCGAGCGGCTGCGTGGGGCTTAACTGCCAGCTGGGGCTAAACCATGACAGAATTTTATTTCTGCAGTTCTCAAAAAATGTCCAGTATTTTGATTTATAAGGTCTTCTCCAATGAATCATTGTATTCTGTTTAAGACGTTTATTTTTTTATGTCCCAAATATGTATTGCCCAAAATATGTTCGACAACTTATCCAAAACTATTCAGTGGAAATTCTTGGTCTTTGAAGAAGAAAAATACAGTATGTTCAGTTTAGACATCACTTCATTTCCATTTCCATAACTATTAGAGAAAATAGCCCTCTACAGGATTAGAAACAAATTGATATTTATATCTCTGGTAGCTATGATTCTAGTTTTCGGGTAGTGCATGCTTATATGTAACCTTTAGGACCACGTATTAAAATGTGTTTGTTTTTTCTGGTAATACTAACAAACCCACATAAATACTGATCAAGTGAAACAAATGATTTATGATACACAACTTTCAGGAATTGCATTGTTTTAAATTGTGACATTATTTACCAGCATATGTAGTGATTCATCTTTATGAACTCTGTGTGTGTTTCATCACCAGTATAATTTTTTCCCTATTTTATTGGGAGTGGTACATTTTTTATGAGAAGAGAGTCCTTATCCTGTGAAACTATTTGAGGGAATAAAATGAACACATGAGTGAATGTGTTCTTTATTTTATGAATAAATCCATGCTGTAATTTTATTTATCGAAGCATCAGTGAATACTAAGCAGTGTTCACTTCCTTACATCTTTACTCATAAATTGTTAGAGAAGTGGCTGATGTTTCTGACCAGACAGTGAAAAATCCTTACAAAGAACTGTAAAAACTTCCTTGAGGTCCACTTGCTGAACTCACTATTTGCTGCTTTTACTACTGCTGATGAAAGAAATGGGGATGTTTTATATTTACATGTTGATTTCATAGGTATTATGAAAATGTATGTTTTACTGTAGTAGTTGTCCTTAAACCATGCCACAGGGATATTTTGTTTAGAAATTCCTATTCGGTGGAAGAGGAAATGGTTTTACATTATGGAAATTCAGATAGCTATGCATCCTGTAGAAAAACAAATTGACTGGCTGGAATGTCTCAACTTGTACACCAAATGATCATTTTATTGTCCTTTTTGCTAGTTCTGCTGGTCACATATTCTTTTTCATTGCATAATAGAAATGAAGTGTAAATAATGAAATATGGTTGATTACCAGGCAAATCTGCGTACCTCCAACAGTACAATGCAAGAGCAACACTTAAAAAACTTACTACCATGCAGTGCCTTATGGAACATCTAAGGCAGAGTGAGGGTACTGCCCTTATTAGCAACAAGAACTGTGGAGTTTTGTTTTTTTAAATTAAAAATCGTAAAAACATTTTTTCTTTGAATGGGATTCTAAAGAAATCTAATGGCAAAATATGTTTGGTTAGGGAGGAGAACTGGTGACAGTTGCAGTCTCTGTTCTTCGTCTTCATAGCAAAAAAATATTTAGGTGTAAAATGTGAAATTAGAAAAATCTGGAGTTTGCTTTTTTCATTTCCATAGCTATTAGAGAAAATAGTTCTCTACACATTTGGAAAGGTAGAAACTTTCTGGCTGTGTATATTATTAAGGTGTGCAGAGTCACATCTGAAATATTTTCTCACTGGTGTAATTCCAACTTCCCATGGACTTCTCAACTGGATTCTTTTGAATTTGAAGAGAAATCATGAAGAAAACCCTAGACTCATCTTTCAGATTTTTAAAGTCCCTGCTCTACAGGCAGCAACTAACATGTTTTTCTATTGCAAGAAGAATTTCTTCCATATCCTTTCTCTTTTCCAAATCAGCTTGTTACATAGGAAGTTTATCTTTATCTTACAAAGTTATACCCACTGGAACTGTTTCTGGACATTGAATGGGAAAAAAAATTAACATCTGTGGATCTTGTTTCATAGTTGATTTTGCGATTAAATATTCAAAAACTGTCAATATGTAAAATGCAGTGGTCTGCTTGAGACAAAAAGAGTACCATTTGCATTTGGCATTGTGCAGTGCTTATGTGCGATAAGTTAACAGTGATGTATCTATTTCCAAATATTTCTTCTTCATTAGAGCCAAACTTCTGTCAGTTCGTGCTTCAGTTATGACCTGAGGTTTTGTGTCAAAAGAAGTGTGGTAAATGAAATATATATTTCTGGATTACTTTCTTGGACTTCTAATATTTCTTTGCATATGAAGAAAAACTTACCAGATTTTCAGAGAGTACTAGAAGCATTAAATTCTCTCTCTAGCTCCTGTCGTCTTCTCTCTGTTTTTGAAGATCATGGGATTGATCTTTGCCTTTCTGTCCTTGTTTTTAATCATTCTACATGCAACTGTTCTGCTGGGTTTCATTAATGTTCATTTTGCAGCAGGACACCATTCCCATGCACTATCAAAGTTGCATTTAGGAACGTAAACATTTAATCTTATATGTGTTAGAAAATGAACTCTAAAGAAAAGAAGAGATTTAGCACTACTGCTGTTAATCAGACATTCTCTCACCTCTTAGGGAAGAGAGAGACATAAAATAAAGGTACATTTTAGATCTTACTATGGAATCTCAGAGGTTCAGAGGAGAGACTGCAGGCTGAGTGAGTGTACGCAATAGTTTATACTTTTCTTCCTGAAATTTACTCTCCAGATCAAAATTAGTGAGCCATCACAGGAGCACTCATACTCCCCTTATCCAGACTAGTAATCTTGCTAATCAAATTCTGTGGTTCAATTTCAGTTTAGATTTAGTATTTCACACACTTTGGCTATGCAATAAATTTTCTTTCTCATGCCCATTTCTAGAATTAGAGGTATTAGTCATTCAGCTGCTGTTAAATCGTGATCTTATCTCACTGTCCTTTGTATAAAAATGTAATTTCTTTTCAGACAAACTACTCCACTATAAAGCTAAATAACAAGAAGAGATTTAGACCACATTCTTATAAGTACTAGAGAAGAAAAACGCTATTGAAATGAAGCATATATATGTGTGCGTGTGTGTGTATGTATGCACACAGCATGTCATGGTGTATAAGAGTGGGGGAGGAGATATTAGGAAAACAGCTTTACTGAGATAATTTCCTGGGGTATGGCTTAGTCTAAAGAAGTTAAATGGGAAATACTCTAATTGGAAAAACATTTAACTGTTGGCAAATGCTGTAACAGTTATTAAATAGACACCGCATATGCATCTGATTCTGAGGTTGCATATATGAATGCGCAAGGTTTCTCCAGTAAAGGTGGAAAGAGGAATAATATTCTTAGTACTCAGAAATTCAAGGCCATGGCATTTTTTGCCCTTTTGCCACTTTTTCTACAGTAGAAAGTTAAGCAGGAAAAGACTGGATTTTAAATCTTGTAATTTAACAGTGCTGTTAAGATATTAATTTGTATTGATGTTACTAATTTTCTTTCCACTGTTAGTTCTGGGGAGTCAGTGGTAGGTGTCAAACACTGATTTTAGTCTGATGTATTTCATCACTGTATTCCTTTCTGGTAAAAATAGTATTTTGTAAGACATAATGGTACAGCAACATCAGTCCTTTGCCAACTGCCAAAGGGAAAAAATTTATATACAGGAGTCTGATCTGTAGCATATCCCATGCTACATTAACTGCATTGCATCATAAAGTGGAAAAAGTACCACTGGATTTTAAGGATAGACTATGCCAGACTTTCTTCCCTGTGGTATGGCCTTGAGGTAGAGCTGACTGTTTTCAAATGCCAGTAGCAGCATTCCAAATACGAGTGAAGGACCCTGGCCTATATTTCTGATCTTAAATAACTTAACCACATGGGACCACATCAGGCTGGATGCATCTGTTTTGCTGACTCCTTACATGCAGAACACTCCAGAACAATGGACTTTGTTCATGGAAACATAAATGTACTTAAGGAAAGGCACTTAACCCTTGCCTATGAGTTGTAGTTGAGGCCTGTTCCTATGAAGGAAACACCTCATCTTCTCTTGCCTGGATGGTGAGTTAGGATTGACTGATTGGTTCCCAGGGTAATGTCATGTAGCATCTTGGTGGGGAGACCAAATGGTCAAAAGTAGATGCTGTTTTTCCTAGAAAAGTTAAAAGCCTGGGGTCTAAGAGCCTGGAAACCAGCAGGCAGAAGAATGAGAGACCTTTCCATAGGGATCATGAGGTTTATTGAAACCAATATACATCCTCTGAACATGCTGTGGTTGTGCAAATTTTTCCTTTCTGGCACCACCCTACTCTCCAACCAAATAGCAAACAAGTTAGGCAATTTTGGGTAAGTTGCAAGTAAGGATTTTTGCTCTTGCTTGCAAGTTCTTGTTACCCTTGAGAAGGCAGGGCATCATCTTACAATCCCTCCTGTCAGCAGATGTTGAGTGGAACATCTCCGTCCCACAGTCCCAAGACAGCAAAGTACCGGAACACTCCAGCTTTGATGAGAAGGTGTTGCTGAGTCTAAGCCGTAGATGATGCACCTCTTTCTGTGTGGCAGTAAGTTCCTACATGAAATGTAGGGTCGCAGGCCATGGTTGCTTCCCTGGAGCCTGCTGTATATGTCACATCAGCACAGGTTATCAGGCTCCTCTGCTCAAAGAGGGCAGGCAACAACACCCAGGAATGCAATTTCCTAGCTGCTTTCACCCATTAGAGCTCTGCAGGAAGGTTAGCAGCTCCTTTCTGTCCCTTCCTCAGTCAGGCTGGACTCAGGCAGGCCAGCTACTTTGCAGAAAGGTAAAAGTCTTCAAGAAACATTTATGACGTACTCATTCCCAAAGTAGGATAAATGAATCTTTATACTATTATTTGCTTTTCTTATGAGATTTTTCAAGGTCTTGCCGCCTCTAAATATGTCACATCAGCAGAGCATGTCACTGAGATGGGGTTACATGACTATGCCAAACCTCTTCTCTCACCTCTCAGGTGAGGCTGAGGTGCTGCAGACTGCACTAGATATTTAGTAAAGTGCATTTACCCTCTTCCATCTGACAGGTTCAGTAACAAATCCAGGTTTTAAAATAACGGTATTAGCAACTGTTTTGTGCCACAGCTGCAGTCTTCTAGCTCAGTTTACAAAACTCAAGGTGTTGATAATCTTCATAATGTGAGAGAAGTCAAACCCTATCGTAGTGAATATCAAGGGCTTTATGCTCATTCCACCTGATGAACAGAGGGCCTGAGAAGTAGGATTGAAGTTGCTTGTCCCGTGATACAGGGTCTCTCCAAGTCCTGGACCAGAATCTTTTTGAGAACTACTGGCTGATTGCAGTCATGAGATGTTGCAGATTTCAGAAAACGTAGGATTCTGGTTTAAGTCCATTTTGGGTCATTGGGAGCTTATGTGTTGTGGTTTAACATGGCGGGCAGCTGAACACCACACAGCTGTTTGCTCATGACCCTCTCCCCAGCACGGTGGGGGAGAGAACTGGAAAAAAAAAAAAAAAAGTAAAATTCATAGGTTGAGCTAAAGACACTTTAATAGGACAGAAAAGGAGGGGGGAAAAAAAACGATAAAAGAATATACAAAACACGTGATGCACGATACAATTGCTCACCGCTCGCCGACCAAGGCCCAGCTCCTTCCTGACCAGTGGCCCTTCCCGGCCAATTCTGCAGTTTATATACCGAGCATGACGTTGTACATCATGGTATGGAATATCTCCTTGGCCAGCCCGGGTCAGCTGTCCTGGCTGTGTCCCCCCCCAGCTCCCCGTGCACCCCCAGCCTCCTCGCTGGCCGGCCGGCGTGAGAAGCCGGCCGGTCCTTGACTGCTCAGCAACAGCTGAAAACATCAGAATATTGTCAACATTATTTTCATCCCATATCCAAAGCCAGCTACTAGGAAGAAAATTAACTCTATCCCAGCTGAAACCAGGACAGATGCTTGGGATCTCCCAGGCTAAAAAGCAAATGTTGAAACTCAAAGTTTAAGCAGTGGTTTATAAATTCACAAACCATTTGGGGTCTGTGTTTTATTTGCTCAGATATAACATTTTTTTCTAACCAGTGCTAGTGTACCTTTGGAGACACAATAATTTAAAAGTAGCTGCCTATATACTGTTTTATCTGTTCTTAGGGAAATTAAAGTGGGAGGTATTCCTTCAAGTTGGGTCATTCCAAGAAGCTTTTCATCATAGCTTCTCTCTGACAAAGTGGGGCAATTGTGGGCAATGTGAGAGGATAAGGGGAGATGAGAGAGACTATAAAGCTTTTTACCTGGAGCAGAGGATTTTTTTCTCCCATAGTTGTGTTAAAACATGTTTTCAGCTCCTGTCATTTTTCCTAATCCTGTATGTTCTTTTCAGCTGTTTCAGCATGCAGAGCATTTTTACAGACAAGATAATGTAGGCAGGATCGCTAGCTGGTTATAAAAGTTATTCATGGATCTGTGCATAAGTAAGGATAAACAGAAGAGTTTATTTTCTTGACGAGATTCACTGTGTTGTAGTTAGATGGAGTAGGTTTAGTGTGTTGTCCTAATCCAACTCTTATAAACCAGATATTTATTCAGCAAATCCCTTGCAGTGGATTAAAATCTTAACCTTCTGAATCCCTTAGCATGAAGATAAAATCACAAACAGAGGTAGACTCGAAAATATTTCTTGGTGGTTTGTAAACATTTGAAAGGATGTTTATATATCTTAAACCAAGATAAAAAAAAGGTCTTACAGTATAAAAAATTGAACATAATAACAGAACATATTTATTGGAGTGAAAAATAGCTAGCAAAAATACATATTAATTAATTATTCTCATACATGGGAATATTAATGGATTCTTTCTAGTTGAGATCTACAAAATAATGTATGACTATAAGTATCTATTCAGATTTGGAGTAAAAAATTTGAGATGTTAAGCTATTGTAGTAGACAGAAGCAAGGTTGAAGCAAAGTTGCCTTTGCCAAAGAAATGTCTTCCTGTTCATCAAAATGGGAGACTATGGGATTTCAGGAAATAATCCACAATTCCAGAAATTATTTAAATATTGTTGTGTGCTAAATTTCAAGCAGGCCAAGAGGATATACAAGCGAGTTCCCAATGGAGCCAGCGGTAAAACCCCATACCACAAAGCCTGGCCATTTTTTCCGGTGAATCATAAAATACTTCTTTCCAAAGCTAAACTAGCCTTGCTTAGATTTTAACCTTGTGTATGTTGGTTACAAAAGCTCCTGCTTTCCTTCTACAAACTCTAGACTAACAGCTTTGACCCTTTTCTGCTTTCTGCCTGTTGGTCTCTTATTCTCTTGTCCAACAAGTGAAAAACCTCTTGATGTGCAGTCAGCAGTCTGGTATGTGATATAGCAGAGATTACGTGAGTGGCAAACCACAGCTTCAGAGGTGGCATGTGAATAATTGGTGTTGAGCTGTTGGAGATGCCAATCTGGCACACAGGACGGTGCCTGCTAAAGAGTGCAGCTGTGCTAGGAAAAGTCATCATTCTGTTCCTCGTCTTTTCTGTACGTAGGGCAGGGAGATTCCGGTACCCATTAGGCTTTTTGTTCGCTATCACTATCACTCATAAGCAGCTGTCACATATCGTATTTTCCATCCTTTCAAGCATCAGATGTGGTACTACTGAATAGCTGCAGTGCATTGATTCTGGAGTGGTGGTTACGCCGGGTTGCTGAGTGACTATTAGCTGTGGCAGGTCGACAGACTTCTTCCCAGTAGTACTCCTAAGGGGGTCCTCAGTAAAGAAGCAGAATGATTTTTGAAGTTTCTTTTTCTATCTGACTGCCAAGAGCTTCCAAATATAACCCCTGTTGCTCCTGCTGTTAGAGCTGAGGCTGGAGCTACACGCGTGGGAGCGTTCGCCGGGCTCAGCGTGGATGCTGGCATTTCAAAGCCAGTGCTGCTCCATGCGTAATTCGAGCAGAAAAGTACTTACACCCCTTGCCCTGCAGTGGGCTAGGCCAACTGTCCTGACGAATTTACAGGCTTTAACGTTTCACAGCTACTTAACATTAAGCATGACTTCTTCTGACCCCCAGCCCCCCCAGGCCGGAATAACAGGCCGTTCAGTGCCTTTCCTAATTGGTAAGGCGAGATAATAATGAGAGTAAAAGAGACACGAAGACAGATCATGCCTAAATGAACACAGGGGAGCTTAACCAGCAG